>NC_053487.1:15297354-15504342 GCF_015227805.2 Hirundo rustica | reverse complement strand
CGGCGCGGGGCTGGCATGGGCGGGTCACGCGGCGCGGGGCTGGGGTGGGCGGGGTCACGCGGCAGGCACCCGACGTCACAGGGGTAAGGCGGGGCGGGGAAGGGGGCGGGGCCACGCGCTGCGGGCACCACGTCACCGGGGTAGGGAG
Organism: Hirundo rustica; assembly: GCF_015227805.2. Classification (NCBI taxonomy): domain Eukaryota; kingdom Metazoa; phylum Chordata; class Aves; order Passeriformes; family Hirundinidae; genus Hirundo; species Hirundo rustica. The sequence continues at coordinate 15,504,194 of NC_053487.1, read as the reverse complement.
GGGTGGGCGGCGCTGAGGGGGCGGGGGAGTCCCCCGCCATGCGGTCTCCGCCATCTTGGGAACCCCAAGAGGACCACGCGGACCTGGACCCGATTAAAAACGGGGAGGGAGGGTTGTCCCGTGCAGCATGGCCAGTGCTGCCTGAGACTTCCCTCCTGGCCCCAGCGGGCCAGCACCGGCGTGGAGGCTGGGGTGCCCCGGAGGCAGAGCGGGCGGGCGGGACCCCTGCCGCTCCATCGAGAACGCTTTCCCGGGGACATGGGGACCGGGGAAAAGAGGTGGGGGGAGGAGGGGGAGAACACGTTTCTCCGTTGGGCTCTTTCGGCATTCCCTTTTGAAATTGAATTGCCGAATTTAACTTCATTGCTACAGTAAAATACTTTGTAGCCTTTTTGTCCCCAGTTTGAATCAACCTAATTAATTCCTTTTCTACAGTGCCACAGAAATGTGGGCTGCAGAGACTGTCCGGAGAGACTTGGGGAAAATGCACATGAACCCAGCGAACAAAACTTCTTAACTCGCCTTTTGAGATTTTCAATTTGGCCTCGTTAACTACTGACGCATAATTATAATACAACCTTTTCTGAGCAATCGTGAGCTTTCCGCCCATGTTTCGATACTAAGTTGCTTTTGAACCCAAACCCAGATGAAAAGCACTCCCCCCCGCGGACCCCGTTCGCTCAAAATCACAGGAGGTTTAACCCTTTAGCTGCGCAGCTATTTTTGGAGGATTTTTTCCTCCCCAATAGATCCCCCTCCCTCGGGGGAACCCTAAAACCAGTAAGTATGTCCCTTTGTGGGTATACTTACCTGTTCCTGTGCCTGGGGGGTGCGTAGGTCTGGATGTTCTGCTGCAAGAAGGACTCCGGTCGGGGCTCGAAGCTCCCCTTCTTTCCCCTGGAACTTGCCTTGTTTAAAAGTCAATTTCACAGGGGTGCGTGACGCCCAGAGACTGTTCTTCGGGCTAAATCAGCCCCAGTCCGTTCGCAGGGTCCGCCTCGTCTCCGGAGGTCCCTGCGTGGGCGCTGGACGCTCTGTCACGGTGGAGCCATGCTCCACGTGGTCCAAGCTGCTTCTGCCGGCGTGGTCTGCTCCACGTTGGCGCGCCAATTATGTCCGGTTGAGTCCCCGCTCCGGGTGGGAGCTGACCCCCAGCTAGCTCGGGTCAACACAGACACAAAGTTTCCAGTTCGTTTTGGCTTCTCGGCTTGGCAGCTGGACCCAAAGGTGACAGTCAACAGCAGCAGAAGAGAAAAGGCTGGCTCTCAGCTTAGCAGGTTAAAGGATGTTTATTAGCAGAGATCTCCAAGCTCCGAGGCGAGCGGCTCGGAGCTTCCAGGCTGAGAACCCCGCGGCTGAGAGAGTTTGCTCCTCCCTCCCACCCCCTATAAGCGGGGGAGGGTCCCAGGGAGGATACAAAAAAGACCACAAATCAGGGGTTTCAGGGGGTAACAAGGTGTGCCCACCCCCAAGCTTCAGACCACTAAAATCCAGAGCCAAAGGAATTTCCCCCAGGCTACCTATCACTTGAAGCCCTCTGCCGGAGATTTCACAATCTGGGAGGGACCCCGGGAGTGATAGGCAAGCTGCCCCAGAGAGGGGGGTTGGGGCAGAAGGGATGTTACATGTCATGTGAGGTATGGGATGATTGACACAAAACACCTTATTATACAGACAACACAAAAGGGATACAGAATTGGGGATACAGTGAAACGAACCATAACATAAACTTCTTACAAAAATCTAATAAAACAGTTCTGCACCACCACAAGTCGGTTTGCTCACTGGCCTTTTAATTCTGCTAGCATGGGTCCCTCCCTTCTCTGCTGTTCTGACTGCAGTATCTGTAGTAAGCAATACAAGGTAAGGGCCCTCCCATTGTGGGGCTAAGGTTGCTTCTTTCCAGGACTTTATCATTACTCAATCTCCTGGTTGCACCTGGTGCAGTTTCAAATCTAGTGGGGGTCTGTCATGGGGTGACTGTGTATCCCCAATCGTCTGTTGGGTGCAGGGGGGAGGGCAAGCATGGTTTGTTTTTCCCCAGGAAAACTCTGCTCATCGGAGTGACCTTGAAGCGGGGGAGCTGGAACACAGCAAGACAAAAGAAGCTCTGTTGTTTTTTCCCTGGCAGTTAGTTAGTTTAGTGCTAGCGTAGTTAGACGCTGTAGAATAGCTGAAGCTTTTTGCTTTTTTTTCTTTTTCTTTTTTTGTCCTTTTTTTCCTTCCTTTTTGCTTTTTTTTGTCCTCTCTTCGGAACTGTTCCAACCTCTCCGGACTAAGGACCTGGGGAAGCACCGGGGGCCTCCACAGGAGATCCACCCCACCAAGACCAGCCCTGCACATTTCCTTTTCTCCCAGCGTCAGCAGAGACGGAGCAGTGGAGCACAGTGACGACCCTCGAGGAGACTTTCTTTAAGTTTGTTATCCCTCCGTAAGCGGCACGAAGCTCTTGTCATCGGGTATTGTGCTGGGAGTGCTTTGCCTGTTTAATAAACAGGTTTTTTCCACTTCTCTCTGAGGAAATCTTTTTTCCCGAACCAGTTGGAGGAGGGGAGGGGGGCCACGTGGGAGGGTTTCTCCCAAAATCTGCCTGAAACCACCACAGGGTCTCTGAGCTAACCTTCCCTTTTTCTATAGATTTTTCCCTATATTTCATTAGGCTGGTAATGTATACATTCATATTTTGATCCCTCAACTTTGGATGATCTTGCGGTTCCTCTATATTGTAGGGCATTCCATACAACATTTCAAATGGAGATATTCCCATATCCGATCTAGGTTGTGTCCGGATATTAGCAATGCTAATGGTAGGCATTTTACCTATGACAGTTTGGTCTCAATCACGAGTTTGGTCAATTGTTTTTTAATTTCTCCATTCATTCTTTCTACTCTTCCCGAACTTTGGGGGTGCCAGGGGGTGTGATAATCCCATTTTATTCCCATTATTGCCATGGTTTCCTTAATTATTTTGGATGTAAAGTGGGGGCCTCTGTCCGAGTCAATGGTTTCCGTGACCCCATATCTGGGAATAATCTGCTCTAATTGGGTCTTGATCACTGTTTGTGCCGTTGCCTTTGCCGTAGGGAATGCCTCTACATAATGGGTTAGGTGATCCACTATTACCAATAGATATTTATACCTCCCAGTCTTTGGTAACTCAGTAAAGTCTAGTTGGATGTTAGCAAATGGCCGGTATGCTGTAGGTCGTCCCCCCATTAAGGTTTTTCTTAAATTGGCCCTATTTACCTTTAGGCAGGTAACGCACCCCCTCACTACTTGCTTTGCCAAGTCATCTGCCCCAATACACATATGTTTGGTGGCGAATTGATCTACTAATGCTTGTGCCCCCCAATGTGTTTTGCTATGTATTCTCCTCATAATATCCATAGCTATGGATTTAGGCAGTACAGTTCTATTATCCTCTGGAAGTCGCCATTCCCCTTCTGGGTCTTCTCTCAACCCCATTCTTTTCATCTTTTCTTTTTCCTGCATAGTAAAACTATATATCTTTTGCAAATTCCCTCTGCTAGTCTCACGCTCTTTTCTTTCAGCCTTCGGATCTTTCTGGGGGGTAGATTGTGACGTCTGCAAAGCAGCCCTTCTTGCTTCCTGATCTGCTGCATTATTTCCCCTGCTTTTAAAATCCAATCCCTTTTGATGCCCTTTTAAGTGAACAACAGCAATTTTCCTAGGTCCCCTCAAGGCCTTCAGCGGTTTCCTGATTAGATCCTGGTGAACCAGGTTTTTTTCCCTGGGAGTTTATCAACCCCCGTTCTTCCCATATTTTCCCAAAAGTGTGTATAATCCCATAGGCATATTTTGAGTCAGTATAGATGGTACCTGATTTATCTTTTAACAACTGCAATGCCGCAGTACAGCATAAAGTTTACAGGCCTGCGCCGACTAAGATCCACTTAGAGGGCCTGATTCGATAACTGCAAGTCCTTCTCCCCCAACTATTGCATAGCCAGAGACCTTTTTTCTATTAATTACTCGCGATGAGCCATCTACAAACAACTTATCCCCTTCTGGGGAGATGGGGTACTGTTTAACTCTTATCGGTGTCTCTGGATCTTTAATGATTACCGAGAAGGGGGGTATATTCAACCTTCCTACACTATCAGGAGTGTACTATACTTCTGAGTTAATTTTTTCCTCATCCTCTACCCTCAAGGGACAGAGTTTTATTTTGATTTCCTCATTTATTACTTCTATATTAATACCTATTTCTATAATTAAGTCTCTCCCTAACAAATTATAATCTGCTTCTGGTACCAGCAGAAGGTTCCCTATTCCCATTTTGGACCTCGATTCCACCAGTACATTCTTAATAACAGGGACTTCAAAGGGCTCCCCCTTCGCCCCTACCACTTGAGCAGTTTCCTTTGATATCTTACATCCCTCCGGTAGTACCTGGACTGTCGATTGCTCAGCTCCAGTATCTACTAAAAACTCAAATTCCTGCTGCTGAGGACCTATTTTTAATTTTATCAAGGGCTCCTGATGTTTCTGTGTCCCCAGCAAATTAAGCCCCTGACTCCTTCAGTCCTCTTTGAAGACTCTCTCATCCCTCAGCCGCTTCCTGCAGTTTCTCCGAAAGTGTCCTTTATTTCCACAGTAGAAACATACGCCTCCATCCTTTTTCTCTACCCGGAGAACCCCTCCCCCATTTCTCTGGGCCACTTGACTTGTTTTGGGAGGGGCATCAATTCTCCTAGTTTCCCTTACTGCTGCCACCATCATTCTTACTTGTCTCTTGTGACTCTCTTCATCTCTTCTCACACATACCTTCTGTGCTTCCTTCAATAGCTCATCTAGGTCTCTATCTTGCCAATTATCTAATTTTTCTAACTTCTTTCTGATATCTTCCCACGATTTAGCCACAAATTGTGTTTTTAGTAGTGCTTGCTCTAACGGTGTCTCAGGATCTAAGCTCGAGTACATCTGCAGGTTTTTTCTCAAGCGTTTTAGCCAATCCGTAGGTGTCTCCTCTTTTTTTTGTCTCTCATTAAATGCTTTGTTGATGTTCTGCCCCCTAGGCACCGCTTCCCGGATCCCCTGTACTATTATCCCTCTTAGATCCTGCATATTGATTCTGTGATCCTGCTGCTGATGATTCTAATTGGGATCCTGCAAAGGCCACTTGGTGTCTGCTAAAGGTCCTTGTGCATGTTGTGAATCCCATATCCGCATCCCCGCTCGTCTAATCATATTTCTTTCCTCGGCCGTGAAGAGAATATTCAATATGGCTTGCAACTCGCCCCAAGTATAAATACTGGGTCCCAAAAATTGGTCCAGTCTCTCGGCCACCCCCAAAGGATCTTCCAGGAGGCTCCCCATCTCCCTCTTAAATTCCCGAACATCCCCAGAACTCAAAGGTACTGAAACAAACCCTATCGCTGGGTGAGGTCCTTGCCCCCCCCCCCACAGGCATTTCTCTTAGGGGATATAGGTTATGCTGTCTAGCCCGACCTCGGGTTATGGGTCCCTGCACTTCCTCGGGGGGCTCGGGATTACTTCCTGCTTCCTGAGGCTCCATTGGAGGTGCATCCGGAATCTGGGGGTTCTGAGGGGGTATGTAAGGAGGTGGGATTAGTAAGGCTTCTTCCTCTTTACTCCTGTCTTTCTTTCGTCCTCCCTCTTTGAGGGGAAACAGGAGCACTTCACCCCCAGGTCTTGTAACCCATACATTAGCATATTCACTTTCTTCCTGACTAAAAGGAATTTTAGTGTTTACCCACAAGTTGAGTTTTTGCCTCACCCAATCTTCTGATGATCCAAAAATAGGCTAAAAAATATTCCAGGAAATCTCCTTTCCACCCCATACTACCACACAATAATGGATCATTTTAGCTTTATCTTTACCCCCTGTGTTAGGGTAATGTTTCCAATTGTCTAATATGAACCCCAGTGGGCTATCTCTAGGCACCGGGGGGAGTTTTATGGGAGTAGAGGGCCTGCTCTTCCCCTGTCCCATCTTCTGGAGTGCCCTCACACAAGTGTGGTGCAGAAATCACTCGCTTCCCCTTGTTCGTGGCTCACGCCCTCTCGGACAATGAGAACCGCACTACTGAGGGTCCACAATCGCTTGGAAAATCCGAGCTGCCGGTTCTCCTCTCACACACACACACACTCGCAGCACTCCAGGATACCCGACCCAGACCGAATGGAATCTTCCACACAGATACTCACGCGTCTTGCGTCTTCGTCCGGACCTTTGTGCACAAAGTTTATAGGGTCTGCCGGCTTCCTTTGCCTAATGCTTTGAATTTAGGTTCGTCGGTCCAACCGAGACAGGAATCGGGTCTACCAGGGCCGCCGACTGATCGGCGGGGCGCCCCCCAGGCAGAACCAAAAGTCCTATCTTGCAGGTGGATCCGAGTCACGGCACCAAATTGTAATAGACTATGAACACGAAGAAAAGTTCCAATAGGAATTTATTACATTGCAGCAGGCAAAGCAAAGGCAAATACAGCGCTGGACGGCAGGGGAGTCTCGCTCCACCAACTGCCGTGAATTGGCAGGTTTTTCAGTCTTGCTTTTATCTTGCTTCTTTCCTATGATGATGTATGTGTGACGTGTTGCTGGGAGGGTCTCTTTCTGTCTCTCGGTGGTCGCAGAGATGAAGACTGTAGTTGTCCTCTTCCTTATATGGTAACTAAGCTGGAATTCCTGAAACTTAAAGCTGATTAAGCAAGTAGAGAGATAGAACAGAAATGGGCGAAGGTATGTTTGCCTATAAGCTTAGATAGTAACATAGTAACTTCCTGTTATCTTGAGTTATTTGATCTCCAGTGAGCAAAAAATAGTTAATGTTTATCACAAAATCCCTTCCCAGTAAATTACAATCACAATTAGGAACAAACAGGAATTCATATATTTCAAACCTGTCCCCCACATCTATTAATAGCGGTTGAATAAAACACACTCGCTCATCCTTTCCACTCACTCCTTGAATGACTAATGATCTTTTTGATAATTCCCCCCCCCAGGTACAAAATTTAAAGTGGATTGAGAGGCCCCTGTATCTACCAGAAAACACACCTCCTCTCAATCTGGACCCACCTTAAAAGTTATCAAGGGCTCCTGAGTGGTGGGTCCTTGATATAATGGGAGCCCCTGACACCCCTAACAATCCATTTCCATTATCCTCTAGACTTCCTCCTCCTGAGGGTCCAGCTGTTTCTGCGGACACTCCCTTTTCCAATGCCCTTCTGCCCGGCAGATAGCACACTGGTTCCTTCCCAACCGTTGTTTGGGTCAGCTCTCCCCTGCTGAGGAGGGAATGCCTCTGCCACTTCCCTGTGGCTGACCCCATCCCCTCTGTCCCAGGGGACCCCTTGGACCTTGCGATTTATTCTTCTGTGGCTGCAAAAACTCTGCCATCATCTTTGCCTTAGCCTTTACCTTTTCCTCATCCCTCCTTACATATATCTGCTGTGTTTTTCTAACTAGTTCCTCTAGAGGCTTGTTCTGACACTCTTCATCTTTCTGTACCCCTTTCCATATGTCAGGCCAGGCCGTTGTAACAAATTGTACCTTCAACAGTGTGTCAAAGGCTGGTCCCTCTGGATCCATCCCCCCCGTGCTTCTGCAAGGCCTCTCTAATCCTCTCCAACCAATGAGAGGGGCTTTCATGTTTCTCCTGTTCTAAGGACATAGCCTTAGCTATGTTGTTCGTTCTGGGAACTGCTGATTTAATTGCCCTAATCAAATAAGCACGGTAATCGCGGAGGCGAGCCAGACTGGTCTCCTCATTTGGGTTCCACTGGGGGTCCACCTGGGGGATGGCATCATCCACTGTAGTTACATTAGGTCCAGCCCCCCCTGCTGCTTGTGGATGTTCATCCTCCCACAGCTGCTGAGCTTTCTGCAAAATCATTTGTTTCTCTGATGACTCAAATAAAATCCCCAGGAGAAAATCCCAATCCTTCCATGTATAATCTGCATTTCCCAAATATTCTTCTATCTTTTCCCCCACCCCTATGTGTTCATCCAAATATGGGGGTAATTCTTTTTTCAACCCCCTTATATCCTGGGTAGTAAGTGGTACAATTACAAACCCAAACCCTCTCCCCTGACCCCCCAAAGGAACTTGGCGGAGTGGCATCTGAGGTACCCCTGTGTCTTGGGTCTGGGGGGCTTCTGATGTGCTCAATTGATTTCCTCTTCTAGTTCTCTGTGGTGGTATGATAGGCTGCTCCCTTCCCCCTACACCATAATTATTCTCAGGTGGGGCCGTAGGAACAACATTCCCCTGATCCCTTTGCTCTGGGAGTTGAGGATACAGGGGACCTGCAGCTGGTCCTGGTTCAGCTGGCAACACTGGAGGACAAGACAGGGGAAGGTGCTGAAGAACATCCCAATTCTCACCAGTTCCCCCTTCCTCCCTTTTTTCCTCTTCTCCCTTTTTCTTTAACACATAGATTTCTTTTGTTGCTTGTCTAAACCATATCAATCCACTTTCCCTTTCAATCCATCCTTTCCAATTCTCCTCTAAATACTTCAACAAAATTCTACACAAACGAATCCTATCTGTTCCATAAGGTGGCCACATAAGCCCCTTTGGCAACTTATACTCTGGCCACACAAAATAACAATATTTTACCATCATCTCCATAGTTACCTCTGGGTGAATGCATAGTCTGTCCCAAGACCTCAGCATTCTCCCCAAGGGACTCTCCGGGGGTATTATGGGATCGTCATCCCTTTTGCCAGGGCCCCTTCCCGGCTTTACCCTAGCAACCCTCCATGGGTGCTGTGTTTCACCTGTGCTACCCTCCATGGGTGCCCTCTCAGGTTTACCTGTGCTGCCCTCCATGGGCACCCTCCCAGGTTTGCTCCCCAAAGATCCCATTTTACTCAATGGTGAGATTTTCAGTGGTCCTTCCCTGTGGACTCTTCACAGACCCCTCTGGTCTATCACTCGTCTGTCTCCTGGAAAGTCTTGGGAACCCAATTGATCACCCGGTGCCGGCCGCCACTAAGGGGAGCTGATCACCAAAACTGGGTGAGGCGCGCCTTCAGCTCCGCTCGCTGCCTGCCGCCCCAGACGGTGGAAATATCCTGGACAAGAGCCCCCAAATTGTTAGGAAAATTAATCCACAAACACCAGAGGTTTATGTCCAAAAAGGAGACAGAGGAGTCCTTTTACTTTATTCGAATAAAGGGAGAGGCCATGGGGCATTTCCCCTGGGGTCTCTCAGTTTTTCAGAGGACGCAGTGTCCTTTTTATCCTAATTTCCCAGCTGCATTTCCATCTCTCTTTCCCCATTGGCTGAGGTGCTTGAGAGGTACAGACTTCCCGAAATGCCTAAGATTCCCCTTTTAATGTAAAACCCCCTGCTAATTTTTAATTTTGATGGGATTTATGGGTTTTTCCCCATTGTTGCTTTCATCTTTCAATATTAAATTTCATTTACAAACAAACCTACAGTTTGTTTGTAAAGGCAAGTATCTTCTTTTCCATTCATCAATCAATAGAATCCTTCCCATTGTTTCTCTTATCTCTCAGTGCTAGTTTTATCTACCAGCAGACCCAGGGCTTGTTTGTAAAGACAAATCTTGTAATTCCTCTCACAGGGATGAACTGAATCTTAACAGAACTGAGGTTAGGAGAGCCATTTATTCTCAAAAAGGGTTTTGCTCCAGACAGCAACAGCAGTTTTGATGTTCCTTATTTCCTTTCCTGGCTTTTTTCTCAGTTGGGCTCTCCAATAATGTCAGATGGAAAGGCCAGGCAGTACCACAGGCAGTGTTCAGCTGCTAAAGAGAAGCTGGGTGTGGATGGACTTCCCTGCTGGTTTACTCTGGATCAGTTCTGCTTCTGCCTCAGTTTCCATCAATTCCATTTTCAAAAAAAATCTACCTTTTGTTGTGGGGAAGCTAAAGGTGATGAAGATGCCTGCAGTCCATAAAGGAAAATAATAATAATATTAAAATAGTAATTAAAATTATTATTATCATTATTATTATTAGCTTGGGTTGTTCCTTCAAGTAGTTGGTAATGTGCTGTTACAGCAAATGATAAGTTTGCTCCAGTTTTCCCTATGCTTGCGTAGCTCAAGGAGAAAATTGGAGGCCACCCAGGCTCAAGTGAATTGAATTTAACCTAACTGGTCACAATTCTAAACAGTGACACTCAAAAATATTTAGGTATTGTCTTGGTTTAGGGCAAATTTAGGAGAAAACTTTTGAATAGGGTCTCTCTAGGAAGTAAACTTAAATGGTTCTTCTTTGAATTGGTTTGGGAAAAAATCAATTTGGAGGAAAGTGGAAAAAGTTATCTATGTAAAAAACAAAGTGCCTATAAGTATAAAGAATGAATAATATGAAGCAATAAAAGGTTTTGCCGCTTTGAAGAGAGATGGTAAATTTAGAGAAAGTCTTTGTTGTAGCTTAGCTTGCTTAGTTACTTATTAGTCTTTGGTGCTGGAAAATGCTGTCATGGGCTTTGGTGGGTTACAGGTGTGAGCTTTTGGTGCTCTTAGGTTTTTAGTTTAGAGTAGGGTTATTGAACAGAACTGGCCCCAGCACAGACCCCTGAGGGACGCCACTGGTGACTGGCCGCCAGCTGGATGCAGCACTGTTCACCACCACTCTCTGGGCCTGGCCATCCAGCCAGTTCCTAACCCAGCAAAGAATGCTCCTGTCCAAGCCACGGGCTGCCAACTTATCCAGGAGTATGCTGTGGGAGACAGTGTCAAAAGCCTTGCTGAAGTCCAAATAGACAACATCCACAGCCCTTCCTGCATCCACCAGGTGGGTTACCTGGTCATAAAAGGAGATCCGGTTGGTCAAACATGACCTACCCCTCCTAAACCCGTGCTGGCTGGGCCTGAGACCCTGGCCATCCTGCAAATTCTGTGTGATGACACTCAGTATAAACTGTTCCATTATCTTGCCAGGTACTGAGGTCAGGCTGACTGGTCTATAATTACTAGGATCCTCCCTCCCACCCTTTCTGTGAATGGGTGTCACATTGGCCAGCTTCCAGTCATCTGGAACCTCACCAGTTAGCCAAGACTGTTGGTAAATGATGGAGAGTGGCTTTGCAAGCTCATCTGCCAGCTCCCTCATCACCCTGGAATGGATCCCATCTGGGCCCATAGATTTATGAATATCCAAGCATCTCAGCAGTTCTCTGACTGCCTCCTCTTGGATAATGGGGGGACCATTCTGTTCCCTGACACCATCAACCAACCCAAGAGAACAGTTGTCTTGAAGGCAAGTTGTCTTCCCACTGAAAACTGAGGCAAAGAAGGCGTTAAGCACTTCTGCCTTCTCCTCATCTGCAGTTACTAAGTTCACTCCCTCATCCAATAGAGAAGAAAGGTTGGCCTTACCTTTCCTTTTACCATTAATATATTTGTAGAAACATTTTTTATTATCCTTTACAGAAGTTGCCATTTTAAGTTCAAACTGAGCTTTGGCCTCCCTAATTTTTTTCCTACATGCTCTAGCAACCCCCTTAAATATTCCTGAGAGACCTGACCCTCCTTCCAAAAATGATACATCCCCTTTTTATTCCTAAGTTCCTCCAAAACCTCCTTGCCCATCCAGGCTGGACGTTTACCTTGTCGACTCATCTTTCAGCACACAGGGACAGTCTGTTCCTGTGCCCTCAAAATCTCTGGTTTGAAGCACGACCAGCTTTCCTGAACTCCTTTGTTTTTAAGGGCTGCTTCCCAAGGAACTCTCTGAATAAGTCTCCTAAACAGGCCAAAGTCTGCCCTCCGGAAGTCCAATGTAAGAGTCTTATTGGTGCTCCTCCTGATTTCACCAAATATTGAGAACTCTATAATTTCATAATTATGATGGTAGTGATATTTAGCAAATAGTGATATTTATATTTAGTTTTTACTTAACAATTAGATTTTCTTGAGCTACACATTTTGTTGTTTTATTTTTTTTTATTCTTTATTATGTGTAACTTGGTTTTTGAGTAAAGACAACTTTATGGATGGGTTTGTTTGTACATGAGGTAGAATTGATCTAAACTGTTTTTTTAACAAACTTTTGATATGTACTACTAGGACTTTGTTTATTGTATGCAGGGGTTTAGACTGAGTAGGGTGTGCTCTGTTGCTGGAACTTTGGATGTTACATAACTAAGTGTTTTTTGCTAGATGCTGTTCTTAATTTTTGAAAGATCTTTTACTTAGTGCTTTTAAGATGGTTTTCAACAGTCTGTTGTACTTTTTTATTTTGCTTGTAGTTGGTGTATGGTAGGGGATATGGTATACTTACTTAATGTTATGTTCCCTAACCCAGGTGTTGATAAGTTTGTTTTTGAAATGACTTTTATTGTTTGATTTAATTTTTTTAGGGGTACTATGCTTTTAAAGAATTTGGTTTTTAAGGCTTAGAATGGTGTTATGGGCTGTAGCGTGAGGCACAGGGTAGGTTTTTAGCTATTTTATGGTGGTTTTTATTATTGTTAGCATGTAGTGTTTACTTTGCTGTGTTTGGGGAAGTGTAATATAATTAATTTGTTAGGCTTTTTTATATTTATATTTGGACTACTGCCTATTATAGGGGTTTTACCTGCTTGGTTTGATTGTAGTACACGTTTTATTTATGGATAATTTGAGAAATACTGTCTATGGTTAGATTTACTTTTTGGTCTTGTGTTAATTTATAGGTGGTATTTTTACTTTGATGACTTGAGGTATTATGAGTTTATTGAGTTAGGAATAATTTTTTTTGTGTTGCTAATTTAAGTCTGTCTGATATTTTTATCTTTGTGGCTTGATTTACTTACTCACTTTGGTGCTTCTCATTAGCTTGACTTTTGGGTATATGGGTATTTATATAGCAGACTTTTCTGGGTAGTTTTTTTACTCTGGTAGTGATGTTTTTTCACTTTTTAGCAGCTTAAATTGATTTTCTTTTATACTGCTAATTAGGGTTTTTTTAACTTTTTTAGTTATCTTTATAGAGTATTGATTATTATTTATGAATTAGTATAGAGGTAGAGCTTTCGTTACCTTTTTTTTTTTTTAGTAATGTTTAGGGCTAATTGAATTGTTTTGAGTTTAATGAGTTGGCTTGTGTCTTGGGTTATGTGACCAAAAATGTATATTCTATTTCATCGGCTGAAAGCTGTTGGGGAGATGTTTTTTTCCTTATCTCTTGTAACTCCAGGGGGGAGGGGGGCGGATGCCTTCTGATAATGGCCCAGCCATTAAAACCAGGTGGGGCAGTGTTTCTTATCTCTTTCACCACCCCTCCATCCTCCAGGGGGACATCTGATAATGGGCCATTAAGGCTCACCAATGACACATTCCATCATCCCACTGTCAGATGCTCCACACCGTGGGGGGGAGCCAACTGTTCCAAGCTAGATAAAAACTGGGACCGAAGAACACCAGGTATCCGGTTTTTCCACTGGGTCCCCGGAGGAAGACCAGACCCATCTCGCCACCACTGGACTTTCTACAGGACCATCTCTACTCCATGGAACCACATCTGTTACTCCAGGAGAATTTATTTGGACTGTTTCCAACACCCTGACCAACAAGGTGTCAGGTTGTATCCCTGACTCTGTCAGGGTTTTTTCCAGGATTTTTGTTTGCTTGCTTGCTTGTTTTTTTGTACTACTACATTTATTTGGGTTTTTTTGTTTTTTGTTTTTTGGGGTTTTTTTTAATATTCCTAGTAAAGAACTGTTACTTGTATTCCCATATCTTTGCCTGAAAGCCCCTAATTGCAAAATTATAATAATTTGGAGGGAAGGGGGTTTACATTCTCCATTCCAAGGAAAGCTCTAGCTTTCCATGGCAGACAGCTGTCTTTCAAAACCAAGACAGCTTGATTTACTTTTTTTTTTTAGTAGTTTGTGCGACTTGTCATATGGGGCTTTATACGGTTGTTTTTTACATTTGTTTTATTTTTACAGTGTGATAAGAACTATCTGTAAAAATAGTGTAACTTTTTTTTTTTTTTTTTGCTGGTGGTATGTTTGCTGGTAGTTTGTTGGTAGTTTGTTGTATGGTGGAGGTTCTTTAGCATGTGTTATTTTCTTTTGTTCTTTTTTATTAGTGAGATTAAAGTTTTCTGTTTTAGGTTAATTTGTAATTATTTAAAAATTTTAGAGTGATTATTTTTTTAATATGGGTGTGCTGTGTGATGAGAGCAATTTATGTGGTATTGGTGGTATGGTGGTTAGAGGGAACCTCTGTTTTGAACATCTACTCTAGTACTGGTAGTTGGGGTGCTAGGAGTTGTGCTTCTGTGTTTATTACTTTTGAGGTGGCTCGTACTTTTTTATAGGCTGTTAAAATTTCTTTTTTTGTTAGAGTGTAGTTGGCTGTTATAAATGAGAGGACCAAATTCGATAAATCAAAATTTGGAATTTTATTAAGAGACAAACTAACAGTCTCGGACAGCCACAATTAAAAGGACAGCGTCGAGCCCGGGGTCGGCGCCGGGTGAACAACGATAACACACTCTGCCAGTCTGTTATCCCCCAAGTTCACATCTGGGGTTTGCAGCAGCCTCTTTTTATACACTGGATCGTGGAGAGAGGCCTGAGATGATGTAAGTCCTCCATCTGAAGCAGCTTCATTAAGTATGCAAGTTTCAGTTCTAAGAGTCTGAATGGATCAGCGGAGGAGGACAATGCTGTCGATGGTTGGTTCCAGGTGTGGTGTAGACATGCTGATTTTGGCCGGAGACCATCTAGATACAGATCTGAAACCATCATCGGGTTCTCCGGGCTATCATCTCTGTGTTCCGTTGCCCTTTGTTTCCTTTCAGCGATTCCTGGCAGTGACAGTCTTTTGTCCTCCTTTCTGGTAATTCCAATCAAGCTCTTTCTGTGTCCCTCCCAAACCTTTTCAGGCTAGGGATATTTTGTATTCTGTTGAATTCCCTTCTTCCCAAGTTAACCCACAAAATGCTAAAACAAAACCTAACTTCTAACATGCTACTTTATACAGGACTTATAATCATACATTCAGTATTACAATTTATATTCTATTAACATGAAGTAACTTCAGAGCAGATGTTACATTCCTTTTTAACGATCTGTAGCCAAAGCATGTTTGTGTCTCTCTCCTGGTAGTTAATGCATGTTTGTGTCTCCCTCCTGGTAATTCTTAATCATGTTATGTCTTGTGCTTCCCCCTCCCTTGTCCTTTCAAGCACCCTTTTCTGAGCTGCTTAACTCTGAGTTAACTCAGAGTTTGTTGGATTAAAATAAAACCTTACATTTATTTAGATGATATTAAATTTTATCTATCAACACGAATTAACTTTAGGACATATATCACATTGGCTTTAGACTTTTTGTAGTTTTGATTCTAGAATCTTAGTGGTTGGCTTTGAGTCATATTAGGCTTTAGGATAGACTATGGCTTCTGACTGCAGAGTAGAGCACTTTTTTTACATTTGGTTTTGTTTTGATTGGGCTAAGGGTTACCGCATGAGTGATTTTTTTGCTTGATTTGGGCAAAGGCTTGTTGCTGTTCAGGGCCCCACTGGAAAGTTTTTCTTGTGGGTGATTAGGTAGAGAGGGTTTACAATTTGGTCATACTTATGAATATGTATTCTTTAAAAGCCTATGTTATTTGAGAAAGCTTGTGGGTTTTTTTGTTGGTTGGTGGAGATATTGTTATGATTTTCTTGATGATATTGGTGGGAATTTGATGCTGTTTATCTTGCTACTTTATTCTTAGGAACTGGATTTTTTGATCATGTTCTTTAATTTTGTTTTTTTTGATAGTGAAACTGGCTTTTTTAGGAGAATCTGGATGATTTTTTTTTTCTCTTTTTAAAATACTAATTGCAGTGTTTTCTTGTACAATGATGTTATTGATGTATTGTAGATGTTTTGGAGCTTTACTTTTTTTTAGTGTTGTTTGAATTAGTTTATGGTAGATGGTAGGACTGTGTTTCTACTCTTGGGGCAATTGGTTTTAGGTGTACTGCATGCCCCTCTAGGTCAAAGTAAACAGGGTTGCATTTTGCATCTAGAGGAATGGAGAAAAATGCATTGGTAATGTTAATAGTGGTGTACTATTTTGCTGCTTTGGACTCTAGCTCGTACCGGAGTTCTAACATGTTTGGTACAGTAGTGCTTAATGGTGGAGTTACTTTATTTAAGGTATGATAGTTTATAGTTAATTTTTTTTTTTTTTTAGATTTACTTATAGGCTAAATGGGGCTGTTAAAGGGCGAGTGTATTTTGTTGACTACTCTTTGGTTCTTTAGCTTATGGATTGTTTCTTGGATGGGAATTACAGTATTTTGAGTTGTTTTGTACTGTTGGCGATGTACTGTTAAGTGGTAATTGGTACTTGTTTTTTTCTTTTTAGGAGTTTTATTGCAGATGGGTTTTTTGATAGTTTAGGTAAGGTGTTTAACTGTTTGATGCCCCCTTTTTATAGCTGCTATTCTGAATGCTTACTTGAGTTTCTTTGGGCTTTTGTAATACTTATTTTGGAGGAAGTTTATGCTTAAAATGCATGGGGCTGTGGGGTTACTTACAATAGGGTGTTTTTTTATTTATTTTTAGTTAGGCTTACATTAGATTTTACTAAAGTAAAATCTTATGATCCCCATCACATTAGTAATAGAAACGGATTTTGCTTTTACATGTCTTGATGGGATTAATGTGCACTGTGCACTAGTATTAACTAAGGCTTTATATTTTTGTGGTTTTAATGTGCTAGGCTAATGAATTTATATGGTTTAAAAAACACAAGTTTTTTAAGCCTCGACTTGCTTAGAGGCAGGGCTCTTTTAAGTTTGGCTATTTTTTTTTCTGGGTAACTGGAGATGTTTTTTTTTTAGTGGAACTTTTTTTAGTTTGGTTATCTTTTAATTTAAGCACTTGTTGTGCAAGAGTAGTAGTAGATTTTCTATCTTATTTTTTTGGGTTTTTTTACAATTACGTAGGAAGAACTATAGCTTAGCTTGTGGGGTGACTTTTCTTATTTGAGGGACATTTGCATTTGGTATTAGAACTTTTGATTTGCAATGTAGAAACTTGGAGAAAGCTTTTTTTTAATCTCTTCTTTGAGGTTTTTTTTGTGATGTTCTTTTTTTAATTTTTGTAGACGTGTTTTTATAGCTGCGATTTTTGCATGTGTTGGACTATGTATGGTATTTGTATATGTTTGAAGCTTCTTCATCATATTAAGCATGATTTCTTTTGTGTTATTTTGCTTTATTATGGTTTAAGCAGAAGCATATTTCTGTGGCTTAAGCTGTATAAGTTTTTGCTATATTATAGAAGTACATGGTTCTAAGTCTGGGTTCCTAGTGTTTAGGTTATTTGAGAAAATACTTTTTGCTACTGCTATTTCTTTTAAGTGTTGAATCTTTTGGTTTATGGTCTTCTACTGGGTTTACTGTATATAAAGATTGTTTGCACACAGATATTTTTGTGCTACACTTCTTAGGACTTGTTCTTAGAGACTGTGAGGGTCAGCCACCCTCATTATTTTTTGGTTGATAATTGGATTATGTGATAGGGATTTTTAATGCTTTGCTTTAGTGCTGTCTAGAATTGTAGCTTCACTTGCAGCATTTTAAAGATGGATTAACTAACTAATTATAGATTTATTAGGTTGCTGAGTGTAATATTTTCTTAGGCTAGGAAGGTCTTTTAGGGAAAAGGATTTAATAGTGGGTTTTGATTTTGTATTACTTGTTTTGACTTTTGATTTTGTGTTGGGAAGCGTTGAGGGTCTTTTATTTGGATCATCGTTTACTAGTTGATCGGTTCTGTGTGTGTGTTTTTTTCTTGCAGCGACTGCTAGTGTTTTAGGCTTACTGTCTGGTTTAGCTGTTGGCTTAGGCTCCCTATCTGGTGTAGCTGCTAACTTAGGCTCACTATCTGGTTTAGTTGTTGAATTAGGCTTACTGTTTGGTTTAGTTATAATTTGAGTAGCTGGGGCGTTGGTTGTAGCTTGAGTGATTGGAGTAGCTGTTGATTTATTTTTTTGGTTTTTTGCTTTTATTTGCTGTCTTATAGTATTTAGCAGCGTGCAATAAGCATATGCTAGGAGTTAGTTTATTATAATGAGCTTTTTCTTTTTAGAGGTATTATGGTAGCTCTCTTTTAGATATTTTTCTGTTTTGTTTGGGTTTTGAATTTGTTCACGTGAAAATTCTTAAGTTGGGGGATTAGAAAAATTTTTTAAGGTTAGGTTTATTTTTTCTTATTTTTTACACTACTTAGGATTTTTTACACTTGGGTTTACTTTTGGGTTAGGGGTCTCATTAGCTTTTCTGGAAATTTTAGCCTTTATTTTAGATAAATTGGAAATTATATAGAGGAAGCTTACTAGATTAAATACTAGGAAGGTGGTATCTTTAATATTTAGGGGAAACAATATTTTTAATAAGTGATATAACAGATTTAAAAGAGAAGAGGGACAGGAAAGGCTGAAAAGTTTCATCCTTTACTCTTTCTAACAAACTGGGTGCAATTACTAATAAATTTTAAAACATGCTACTGCAACTAGGATGCAGGGAAGGACAAAGAAACTATAAACTAAATGTACTTGGTACAAATTCTAGTACTTTTATATACTTTTTATAAATTATTATCATTGAGCTTAGTAAAATATTTATTTTAATTTGTGCACTTCTACTGTAAAAAACTACGTGTTAGGGACAATACTGGAGCTTTTTTGGATAAGAAAATAAACTTAAGGACTACAAAGGTATTAAAACTTTAAAAAAGTCTGGGGGATAGAAACACAGGAAGGACTTTAAGAGACATTATGAATTTAAGCAGTAACATGCTTACTGATTGCTTTATTTTTGCACAAAGTACAACTAAAATGCAATTAGTGCAAGTTTTTTTTTTAGTTTTTGTGCCCCACATTGGGCACCAATAAATGTATATGTCCTGGTTTAGGGCAAATTTGGGAGAAAACCTCTGAATAGGGTCCCTCTGGGCAGTAAATCCAAACGGCCCCTGCCCCCAATCGGTCCAGGAAAAAATCTCCTTAGAGAAAAGTGGAAAAAGCTATTTATTTAATAAAGTGCCTACAAGCATAAAAAATGAATAATATGAAACAATAAAACCTCTTGCTGCTCTGAGGAGAGACAGCAAACTCAGAGAAAGTCCTTGCTGTGGGTTGTAGCTCAGTTCACTCAGTCTCTTATCAGTCCCTCCGGCACTGGAAAATGCCATCCTGGGCCCCAGTGGGCCACAGGTGTGAGCTCTCGGTGTTCTTCTGTGTTTTCAGTCTAGATCAGGGTTAAACAGTCCTAAGAAAAAGGAAAAAAAAAACAATCCAGGGAACTTCTCTGCCTCAGCTAGCTAAAAACTAACTAAAAGCACAGATCTCTGTCCCGCTGTCTGCCTGTGCTTCAGATGAACATAGTCCAGGAGCCAGAATGTGGAGGAGTCAGGGCAGTCTCCTCTTCCCCCCCCCCCCTTTCGCTCTTAGAACCGGTATTAAAGGTACAGGACATAATATCCAACATAAACAAAACAGATGACTGGGGATACAAGCATCGTAAAGTCACTCTAGGACAGTTATCCTGATCAGAAAAAAGGAATACTTGTAAAACAAAATTCAGGTTTTCACCTTTTTCTATAGAGTAAATTCCACTGTCATCATTATTACAGATGAAGTGTTTGATCCTTGGAATCCATCTGTTGTGACACTTTATCCATTTAAAACCTACTCAAATGAGTAGTTTCCTCATTTTTTTTCAGTAATCATTCCACACCTGTAGGAAATTGTCTTGCTTTTCTGACTCTTTTCCCCGATTTACTTGCTGCAGTGCTTGGGAGTGCATGAGTATTTTTTGTTTGGTTGCTCATGAAAACAAGATGTGTTTCAGTAGGATTTCCTAGTGAACAAGATTTTACATGAATGAAGAAATAAAGGTTTGATGTAAAGGCTTTCATTGATTCCCAAAGGCACAGGCCATACAAATTCCCTTACAACATGCATTTCTGTCTCTTTTGCATAGTCAAAGCTATTTCAAAAAGATGAAATTTTAAATATTTTATTAACTGCTGAGACTTCTACCTTCTTGCTGTGATCATTTTCAAGGCAAGTCAAAGCAGTACCTCCTTTCTCTGAGCATTAAACAGCTTTTATTATTATTGTCAGCTGTGGAAAGGTAAATTTTTTCACCTTGGGGAGGTGATTTAGGAGAGGAAAAGGGAGTCAAATAAGGTATCAAGCCCAAGGTAGCAGTTTGTAACACATTTATAATTTTAATATCAGGGTTGAGAGATAATGATACAAGAGAACTTTTTTTCTTGTTGCAGGATAATGCAAATTCCAATCAGCTACCTTTGAAGTATGGTTTTATAGACTGTCTTTTCCATTATCAGGTATCTCGGTGTCATGACCAGTCCTTTGGACTGCACAGCATCTATATTATTACTAGCGTTGATTGCTCATAAAAAATAGAGTTTATAATGAAGCATACAATAAGGACTTTACAATTAGAAATTGTAAAGCAGGTGTTTAATTTCCAGCTGGGACACACGGGGGGATATCTCCTCCAAACCGTAAGTACCTGGTCAAGACAAGGTCCAGGTTTAAATACACATTGATCCCACAAACCCACACCTCCCCACCTGCCCATTCCCCGCCTTCTCTCGTTTCGTATTCTAATTAGCTGTCACGCCTCCTGGTGGTTGTGAGTTGGGGTTTTGGGAGGAAGGCCGACGTCTTCCTCAGGTTGATCTTCGCTTCTGGGCAGGCGCAGTGGAGGTTTGGCTATTTTTCAGGTCACTTTGCTCTTGCCAAAGATTAGGAGCTTGATTTTGCTAGTTTCAAGCCACAAAGTTCTGCTTTATCGATTTTTGACAAATACCTAGGTCCCACTTTGCTGAGTTTCAACATTATACATCTTACCTATATGACTTATACTTAGTAATGACCTAACAACCAAGCTTAATAGCTAATCTTCTATGTGTTCTCAGTACAAGCTGGTTCTCTACTTCTACAAAATCACCAAAAGCTGCTTCTAAATTCTTATATTTTTATATTCATAAACATCCTCCATATCAGTAATTAGGAGAGCATAAAGTTACTATCTGGAAGAGTGGATAAGGAGAAAATTAAATTAAAAAGTCACTTAATCTTAGTACTGCAGTTCTGCAAAGTACCATTTCTTTTTCTCCCCATATAACTGAGTTCTGTGTTGATAACAAGCTACTGAGTTAATAAATCTGTGGCAGTTATTGAGACTTCTCTTTTAATAACAGAGATAATGAAGGAGCATTAAGGAAAGGAAAAATAGATTTTGCAGGGTTTATTCCCATCTTGGTACTATGCTGAGTGCAAGAACACTTGAGCAAGGCATTGTTTTTATACCAAAATCCATTTGGTTTTTGCATGGTCACCATTGCATTCCGGGGTTATGTGTACTAAGAATGAACTGCTGATTTGATTCCTCAGCATTTAATTTTATATTTACTTCATTTTCATTTGATCCAGCTAGCTAAAAGATGAAGAGTATTTTGTGATATAAAAATCTGCTTTGTTTCCCATTTTAATCCTTCGCTGCTCTGAGAAAGAGTCTTTCAGCAGACTCAGAGGCCACTTTTAAGGTCATGTGTTCACTTCTGAGATAGATTATAATGTCTATAATAGGAGCAGAGTGGGTGTGCCCTGCTTTTAAAAGAAATGGACTCCTAAGATTAAAGTGAGAAATAAAATTCTCTTCCCTGTAGGTGGGGTTACCCAGTTACAGACTGGTACACACAGAACCTATGATTATGTTTTCTAGTCATGTTTGCATGTTTTCAAGGTACACCTGAGCCTTTGGGCAATGATTTTTTTATTTCATTTCAACTACTTTTGACTTACTCTTATTTTCCCTCTCCATGCCCCCATAATAAAAGGAAATAGTTTTACCATTTACTGATGTTATGGTTAATTTTATGCCAGAGTAGTCAGTCATGTTTATGAGCCACACTTGCTTTGTGTTGTATTCAATACAGTCTGTTACATAAAGTAAATACAGATGTTGGAGATAACTGAATGCGCATGTGGAAAGTCGTTGCTGTGTATTATTTGGGTTTGTATTGTATTTCATTTTATATTGGGTTTTGTAATGGTTTCTTCTGTACTCCCCTGTTCCCCTGGAAAATGTAACATCCCGAGGTTTGTCCCTGACCCTTTTCCCCACCCATTCTCCCACACTGGAATGTAATCCAACCCTATTCTACTCCCACCTTATCCCTGATTGGGTAGTGGCTTGTCCCCGCCTTTAGCCCCTTCCCCTGGATATAAGCCAGAAAAGCATGTGGAAATCTCTCTTGGCTGGGGGACAGGGAAAGGGCTCCTGACCTTGCAGGGGCAGGGTCATAGAAGAAAGACTGAATAAAGCCCTGATTTCCCCCCAGATCAAGTGCAGACTCTTCCTTTGCCATTGACAGGGACCTGTTCTCTCTAGAGGAAAATGTTCACAGCTGCTCCTGGGTTTATTGGGGCCCTGAAGAAAAATCCTTCCAACTATAGTTTGTTTCTCAAGCTAGCCAAGGAAAAAACGGAGCTGGGGCTCCGCGAGAGAGACTAGCCACAGAAAGTGATAGGAATTTAATGATTTTTCAAAATTCTTTCTCAAGTAACTGAAATGCCAGACCAATCCAGTTTCATATCTAATATCAAACCCTGTGTTTTAACACATATGTATTAAGAAAATACTTCAGTATTACCTGAAGAAGGAAATTCTATTTTTTTATGATTTTGTTTTGTGGTTTTGCGTTTTCCAAAAGTCCCAGCCCAGCTTTGCAATTACGGGAGAAGCTGAGCTGTAACTTGCAGAAAATGTTTGTCTCTACCATGATGGAAATAAAAACTGAAAGGAGAGAATCTAAAAACAAAACAAAACAAAAAATTTTAAAAAAAGAAATCAACAGTTCTTAGACTCTCTTAATCTGTTTTTAACCTGTAGAGTTGATGGGCTTGAAACTAGTGCTGAAGGCACTTGAAGGCCACTGAGAGCAGGTATTCCTCCTCTCTTTACTCTTGGAGGAGCAGCAGCACATTGGAGTTGATGACTTCCCTTCTTTTGTGCTTTAATTGCCAGCGCTTAGTGACACTGCAACCAGTGGAGAGATTTATTCCCCTGCAAAACAGATTGACTTAGGGTAATTTGAATACTCTATGCATGGCTGGATTCATTAGGAAAAGGAGGCAAGGCAGAACTATAAAAAGAACTAATAATCTTGCTAAAGGAGCCTCTAATTCCCCATAGCATTGGGGACACTTCCACTGAGCAGGGGAAAGAGAGGCTGATTTTGCAGTCTCCACGGGCAGCCTCTGTTCCCTGTCCAGAAACAAATCACAGAGATGACTTCCTTTGTCTTATTGAATTGCTGACCCATTTCTGGCTTTGCTGGGTTGGAACAGTGGCTGAGGTTGGAGAGGACCTCTGGAGGTCATCTTGGCCACCCACTGTGCCCAGACTGGTTCCCTGGAGTTTGTCCAGGACTGGGATGGAATATCTCTGAGGATGGAGACTGCAGCACCTCCTGGGGCAGTGCCCAGAGCCCTGAAGAGTCAGGAGGAGTTTCCTGCTGGTCACAGTCATGTCCTGTGTTGTGCCTGTTGCCAGCTGGACACCGCTGGACACCACTGGACAGAGCCTGGCTGCAGCCTCTTGGCACCATCCCTGCAGGTGTTCACAGCCATTGCTGTATTCCAGCTCTCTCCCTGCTCCAGCCTTGTTCCTGGCACTCAAATTCAGCCAAAACCCAGCTCACAGACCATGTTTGTACCCCCAGACGTGTTGTGTGCCCAACCCTCAGCATGGCACTGACAGGGGCACAGGCTGGGGTGGGCTGGGCAGGCAGGGGGAGCTAAATCTTTGGGAAAGGCTGAGGAAACCTGAGTGCCTGCAGCGTGCCTGGCAGGTGTTTTGCTTCGGAAGTGACTTTGATGCCTCAGGATTTTAGCTTTTATATTTTTCATATATTTGTAATCCTGCAATTCTTTAGTGTATAACTCTAAACTCCATATACAGTGTCAGCTGCTGCTTTCCCACTTTGGTCAGACACAACAATTCCTCTCCAGGCCTGGGAATCAAGGACACCTCACTGTCTCAGGCCCTGAGAAATGTAAATAAAAGTGAGTTGAGGGGAGCAAACTTGGGGTAAATGACTTGATTACCTGAAGCTGTAATTGGAAGATTAACCCCCAATATGCAAATGGACCAAACTTATAAAAATATGAAAACCTGTGACCCATGGTCCATTTTTTGGGTGTAGCCCCTGGGGGGCTTTGTCTGCCCAAAATGTACCTGAAGGCCCTCCTATAAATAGAAGTGCTTTTTATTCCCTTCATTCTGCCTGGCCTCTGTTTTTAGGTAGCCCCAAAAGGCATTAACTTCTTTTTGATATTCCAGCCCTGTGTAAAAGTCCCAGCTCTCTTCTGGGACATCCTGGTGCTGCAGCAGTGTAGGGATGGAACTGATGCAAAGCAGCACCTGAACAGGAAATGAAGGAAAAGGTCAAAAGGAAGCAGCCACCCAAAGGAAAAAAAAAAAAAAAAAAGAAAAATTTTGCATGACAGGAACTCATTGTCAAAAAAAAAAGGTGCAAACCTGCAGAACACTAAGTGGGGGTTAATCTTCTGACCCTTTTTGTGTGTGTGTGTGTGTATTCGTGCATGTATTCATGGCTTTAAAATTTTATTGTAAAGGCATTTAGGAGTGTGGCTGGTACTTGGTGATTGTTTTCCTGTAATAGAGACATATTTATTATTCATTGCAATAATTACTGTGTAATATTTTATACTAAAAGTTTATCATGTTGTACAATCAGGAAATGTTTAGGAAGCAGCTGATTTAACTGTTCTATTTTTAACTCTACCAAATTACAGTGAGAGGTGTTTGGGCTTTTAGACTTGGAGCATCTACCAGGTTTTCACCAGGGCACTGGTCAGTGCATTCTCATGAAACTTGAAATGTATTTTTCCCAAGATTCTGTGCATAAATTATTTATAAAATTTGAAAGATTTTTACCCAGAATTTTATTTATGTGCTGTTTCCAAGGGGACTCTGTTTCAAGATTCTCCTAATGCTTTTATCACCCAGCTTCTCTGATCAAGAAAGTAATTTATTGCTGACTGCAGAACTCGAATTCAGTCTGGCTGCTGCAGTGTGAAACTTCTCTGATCCAGTCTCCTAATTACTTATTTACATATCATTCAGAATTACTTTCGGGGCTGTTTGAAAACCTGCTGACACTGCATTATCCATGTTTCAAATCTTGTGGTGATTTGTTTTTTCCTCTCTTTTTGTTCCAGATAACAGAGTAACTTTGGAAAGGTCTCGTTCTCGACACAACGGAGCAATTGCATCTGTATGATTTTTCTGATGCCAAAGAATTAATGAATCGTTCTACTTACAATGAAATGGATGTGCTTTGGGAAGACTTTACCATCCAAATTGGCAATGGTCATAAAGGAATACTGGTATTGATTAAATGAGATGGTGTAAAAATATGTAATTTTAAAGCTGTTGTTAAAAAAATCCACATACTGTATCTAATTACCCCAACTACCAAGATCTGTAAACAGTGTTAAACAGTAGGGTATATATCTTATTTTCTTCTGTTCTTTTTTTTTTTTTTTTTTTGTGCCCCTTTTTGTTTAGGCTGTCAACTCACATGAAAGGAGTTGGGGATTTCTAGATTATATTTTATATGGGTAAGAAAATACAGTTCTCTTGAAAGAGTACAGCTGTGGATTCCACTTGCAGTTCTGATTTGAACGTGAAAGGAAAAATAATAAAATTGTATGTTAATAAATTCAGAGATGAGCTGGTCTACATTAGCAGAACCTTTTTTGTAACCCTAAAAAAGCAACACATAGCCCCAGTCAGGTTGCTGAAAACCTTATCTCAGTGTAAAACCTGGTGGATTCAGCTGTTTTTGCTGCCAGTAGGATACACCAGATATCTACATTTTTGGTGATATGATGATGTGTACTTATCACTGCTTAAAAGAAAAAACAAATTAATTAAACAGAGCATAGGATTTTTCCAAAATTATATTGAGGGCAGAATATGTTTTTAACTGTATCTAAGGAGGGATTTTTCTAATTGTGCACTTGTATATTCTTTATAAAGATATTTGGGGGAAAGTATGATTGTCCTATTTTGATGATGCTCAAAATACCTGTGTGTAGGTTTTCAGAGTCAAGCTACACGATGGAATTTTTCAGAACTGCCTCAGAGCTTTTCCTCTGTTTCTCAGGTAAAATATGCAGCGGGGTCTCCACTGGTGGATTTTAGTGCTGAGAGTTTAGCAGCTACCAACACATTTCCTACCTGGAGCACTGCCCAGCAGTGACCCAAGTCTGATTTTTGGGAAGCTCCTCCCATTCCCCTTGGTGTCCAGGCCCTTGCACTGCAGTTCCTCAGGTGAGCAGCTGCCACTCCCTGGGGAGCCACTATCCCCTTTGTCCCCAGGTGAGTGTCCAGCCTGGCTGGAGTCAGGCCAGCTGCTCATCCTGCTCACTGAAGACTCATTGCTCACCTGGATGGAATGAAGGATTTGAAGTGGAATTCCAGTGGAACTACTGCATAAGTTGCTGAGCTATGATATTTTTAAAGAATCAGGATGCTCTGTAGTAGCTGGCACTTGTTCTCAGATTATTAATGCTTATCACTGATTGATGAAATTATTGTGGATGCTTTTATTGCCTGGTGTTATGTGGAGCTTGGGGTCTTTTTTAGTGTCTCTAAAGCCTGTTTGGAAGGTGAGGTGTCACATGGTTTCTGTGCACAAATTGCTTGCTCTGGAGGGACTTTGCTCCTGGGGCAGTGGACCTTTGCACTACTGCTTGAGCCAAGCAGCTTTGTACAGTAAATTCTTTCTGCTTCTCTGGTGAGATCCTCTTAAAACTATCAGACTAGTTTGAGATAAATTCTCACAATTACAAACTACATTATTGTAAGAAAATATACAGCTCCTTTTCAATCTAGTATTGCATTTTAATTTTTTTTTTTTTCCAAAACTTGTCTTCAAAGACTACAGGGGGTTTGCCCATACCTCTAAACATAGGAATTAATTGAAGCCTAGTGAAGTTCTTGCTGTCAACTAAATACTCTGCCTAAACTGTTTGGGGGTTTTAGTAACAAACTGAAGAGTTGTATGGTACTTCAGGAAGAAAAGAAAAAAAAAAAAAAAAAAAAAAAAAAAAAAAAAAAGCCATGCAACAGGATTTTGTCTCCTTATTTTATCAGTAAGAGCTAAAAAGAATTCTATCCTGTTTCGTGCAAGGTCAGCATCAGCCTTGGATTGAAGCATTGCTTCTTTAAATGGAACTATTAAATTTACAGTTATAAAAATGTCCTTAATGTACAAAGCCAGTTTTAAAGATTAGGTTCATAATATCTATATAAATAAATAGTGTCTTGGAATTCAGATTTTGAAATTAGCATTTTCCTGGGATTTACAAATATTGGTAACATTTTTCTATGTGAAAACTCAAAAGCTCTTCACAGAATCTTTATACAATAGCAGAAATTATTAGTGCACAAGGTTTTCATTTCCATGGGTTATATTTTTTTTTGGAAAGCTCTGTGAAAGCTGGCTACAGATTTTCAAGAACCAAATCTTAGGAAAAAAAGGCAAATCCAAAATAACAACATCATCTGATGCTTCTATTTTGCTACTATTTTTTTCATATTTGAAACATTTATATAATTTAATGGACATATCTGTTAGAACAAAAGTGTCTTTCAAAGGAAAACTAGTTTAGAAGACAATTTATGAAAACATAGGGTGCTCATAATTATGAAGTCTAAAATATTTTCTGAAATTGATGCTGGTCACTGTCTTTTGATAGTTTTTCAGTCTATATTAAATTGCAGATATTTTTAATGTTTTTATTATTGATCTAATTTTCAGAGGTGTCACATGTTTATCTAGAAGTGCAGAAGAGTAGCACCTTTTTCAGAAATGCACTTTCCTTATTTTCTAATTAAAAAAAAATGAAATATATCAGTTAAATTATATTTGTATTCAAAGTAATCCCAGAAAGAAAATTACTGGAGGGTTCATACATAAATTTCTTGCTAATTATGCTTCACTCTCTGTCCTCTGAGACCTGACATTAACAATATACCAGCACATCTGTTTGCATTCACATTTTACTAGCTACAAGTACTGAGAGTTTTTTTTTAATGATGTTACACTGTTTACATTTCTTAGTTTATTTAAAAGGAAGATGATTTTACCTTTGCGATGAATCGAACTCAACCTCCAAATGTCATGGGAATGAAATGTTTCAATCATGTACAAATATACATATCTGTGGCTGAACTGCTGACTGTACAGATCAGAAATGGGGAGACACTGCGCTCCTTTGGCTCCAGTTTTATGCAGTTTACAGAGAAAACAAGTGCAACACGGTCTGTCATGTATGTTTGTCTGTGATTCAACAGGGATCCTTTCCCAGAACACTGGTGATGTTTGTGTTAATCAAATTATTTGGCTAAAACCAAAACAGGATCAGTGCCTCAGAGGGCACTGGCAAACAGCTCCAGGGAGCGTTCCCAGGAATACTGTCATTTGTTCTGGTTCTAGCTGACTGTGGTCAACGTGAGAAATGTGATCTAAAATGATCTGTTCTTGAGAACTGAGATACAAGAGCGTTCCCATAGCTCCCTTCTGTAATATGCAAATAATCATGAATACCTGTATATTTTTGCATTTTTTTGTGTGGTATATGTACTACCTCAGACAAATGCTGTAAAAAACATAATATTTTCATGGTTTCTATCCCAGCCACAATTCATTAGTAACCTACTTTAAATTCATCCTGCAACACACCAAACTGAGAATCTGGCTGAGTTTTAGGTTTGGGTCTGGAAATTCTCCTATAGCTTTTGTTAAGGAAACTTTGCAGTGTTCAGCTTTCACATCCCTCAGGCAAGCCCTGCTTTGATGGGTGCCTTTAGTCTTTCCTAGCCTGAGAATGATCTAGCTAGTAAATATTTCAAGCTGGTAATAGTTCTGTGGAAGCAAACTTCCCTGTGTATGTAAATTGCTTCTTTTCCATTCAGTAAAGGCTTTGGCTGAGTTCTACTTTGCTGTTTGCCTTCCAAGTGCTGCAAGGTCGGGCAGGACAAGTGCTGAGCAATGTCCAGCCCACCTCTGATGTGCCATACTGTATTTGCAAGTTTAAACTCATTTTTAAATAAGTATTGTAAGAAACCTCTTCTGCAGTGTCTCCACACATGCCCACGCATGCACACAAATGTAAATAAAAAATTATTAAAAAAAAAGGAATCAATCAAAGCAGATGCAGCCAAATGCCTCAGCTTCAGGTGTCTCCAGGTCTCATGATGCTGCTTTTGTGCTCCAGGGAGGGAGTTCTGTGAGCCTGTGCATCCTGCAGTCCTGCAATCACCCACTGATGTCACTGGGAGAGTGGGAAAGGAGAAGGATTTGTTCTTGGAGTGCTTTTAGCACTGTTTGAGGTGATACATATGCCACAGAATGTGAACAATAACCTATTACAGTTCAGTCAGTCTGCTATCATGCATCATTCGATTTCCCTTTTGAAAGTCATAGGACTCCTGATCAAAAAAAAAAAAAGGTAAAAAAAAAAGGTGAAAAACTCATGCATTTCTATTTTTTAAACAGCTCTATGTTTGTATGTAATGTTGAAAATAGGATTTTGATGAAATCACAGCCTGGCCATTGTTAATCCATGTATTCTGAAAACTGTAATAAAGATATACATACCATGATTCTGGTAGATGCACCAATGTTTTACTTGAGTATCATGAGTATTTCCTGAGTGCCATCACCTCAGAGCCTGTGTTTGCTGTATAAAATTGTCATGTTGAAATTGCATTCCATTTTAGCTTACTGTCGTTTTATGGATATCTGTCTTTTTTTCTCTGAGGTATCAATTCTATTTGACTTGAATTTGGGGAACAAGGTGCCTTTTCCAATGAAGGAGGCCTATAAAAACCAAATAATCCAAAAAAGTATATAATTTAAAAAACCCAGCATTAAATCATGGTGATACCATTTAATTTTTACAAAACTAACAATAAAAGAGAATCAATTAACAAATCCCATGGGTCCATATTTATCTTAAGAGGCTGGATTTCAGTATAGAATTTTTAAGCCGACATATAGTCAGACAGCTATCGCTGTCATTTTCCAAATTATTTCATTCATTCCCAAAATGGTCATATCAGAACAGAAACTTGACAGATTCTTCCCTTCAAAACTGGTAATGATGTCACCAGAAGAGACTGAACTGCACAACAGTATAGAGACATAGCACTGAATTTCACTCAAAATTCTAATTGGATATAACCCTAATGAATATGAGCAGCCATGTTGATACAACTCTCTTTAAGTAATATTTTAAATGTGGAAAAGATGTGCCCAGGGATGGTCAAAGGTGCCATATATATATATATATATATATATATATATATATATATATAATTCCCCCAAACCTTCTGCAAATGCCCACAGAAATAGTAAATTTTATATAAGCTTTGATTCTTGAAGCATTATTAATTGTGGGGGTTTTTAAAAATAATGCTAATATCAATTGTATGGGTTTATTAAAATTGTCATTGCTTTCTTTAGCATCCTTTGCATGCTGATAGAGTACTTGTTGGTTTATGACATTGTTTTCATCGCATAATTACCTAGAAGTAGCTGATTCCCTGACTTTAAAAACTCATCATGTGAAATTTAAAAGTATGCTTAATTGTGGAATCAGGTGGCTAAAAATTATTTCATAATTTCTTTTTCAAAAATTGGGCATGGATTCTGTTTGGGAGAAAACATTTCCAAGTATCTCCAAGTTCCTGTGAATTTAACCAGAAACAATGGAAGTGTCTTTTGAATCATCTCCATTAGGTATGCACAGCAAGCACATAACAGTGAGTAATCTGCAGTCATTCACAACAACATAATTATTACTTAATTATGACATTCCTACTTAATTGGATATTTAAAGCATACACTGGTTGTTGTAATGCATTAATT
Organism: Hirundo rustica; assembly: GCF_015227805.2. Lineage (NCBI taxonomy): Eukaryota > Metazoa > Chordata > Aves > Passeriformes > Hirundinidae > Hirundo > Hirundo rustica. The sequence goes on along the minus strand of NC_053487.1, from coordinate 15,473,227 downwards.
GGGTTTATATTTCATCAGATTTGTAATGTTTTTTCTATGTATCTGTCCTATGATCTGTCCTTGCCCCGCAGTGCCCATCCCCCACACTGAAATGTAACCAAACCCTCTTCCCCTCCCACTTCTCCCTTATTGGGTGGTGTCTTGTCCCTGCCTCTGGGCCCTGCCCCCTGGGGAAAAAGGCCCCAACAGGGGAGTGGCGAGCCCTCTCTGGCATTGGCGAGCCATCGGGATGGGCTGCAACCAAGCAGGGCAGGACTCAAGAATAAAAGCTGTAATATCCCACCCAGTGAGAGAGAGCAGACTCTTTTACTTTTGCCATCGGCAGTTGTCTAGTCTCGTGAGGTAAAACAACAACTGGTAGAAAAGAGCTCTCTGCAGTTGAGGAGAGTGGGAGACAAGCATCTGACTTTTGAATAATGAAGGATCAACAAAAGGGGGAAGCGGGATGCTGATAATCAGCTGTCAGCCTGAGCTCTCAATCATGCTGGCAAAAATATCCCAAGGAACTTCATGATTTCCACATTTGGAAATGTTGGAAAGCAGCATTTGGAATCACATATAATGCTAGAAAGGACAGGAAGAAATAATGAGGAAGAATACATACAAAAATGCATTACAAAGTGATTTCTGAAAGCTGGTGTTTCACAAAGTGATGAGAACACAAATGCCTCAAAGAGAAAACCTGACTGGGGGCACAGAGAGGCAAGGCAGAGTGCTGAGCTAAGGAGGGGAGAGAGCAGGCTCAGAGCAGATGGTGAATTTCACTATCCAACACAAGGTGTTGCTCAGCTTTCATCCAGCAACCTGCAGGGGGAAGTGCCAGGATGTTTGACCATCAGGGTGACATCAGGTGCTGCATAGCCCCAGAGGTGCCCTGGGGAGGGCAGAGGGCAGGGGTTTACTCCCTTGCTCAGCCAGAACTGCCTTCCAAATGTCTGAATTGCATTTTTCTAATAGTAACCATTCTTGCCTGCTGAGGTTTGGTGCCCTGTTGTGACAGGAAAAAGAATTATAAAAGAAAGGCTTCATAAAATCAGGCCTGCTCTGCTAAATTGCCGAAGTTAGCCTGTCACTTCTAAGTAATTTCCAAGTTCCCATGTGAAAACAATCTTGGTATGAAAATCAAGACCTTTTCCTGGGTTGAAAAACAAATGCACCTGCAATAAGAAGGGATTTGTCCCATGAGAATCAGTAAAGAAAATATGTAAACAATCCAAGAATAGAGAGATTTGATGGATTTGATGGCCGACTGAGGCCCCTTTCCCCCGGCTTCCAGCAAGGGAGAGGTGAAGCTTCAGTTCGGCAGTGCTGGCCACGTGCCCAGGGCCTCAGCAGAGGGGGCCAAGCTATGGCCGGGCTTAGTAGCAGCTGGCAGAAGAGAAAGAAAGCCTGCAGCTTCATAGCAACTCTAAGCTGAGCCACCCTAAATGAGACCGAGGGGTGGAAAGGAAAACATCCACCAGCCTCCCCCTGACGTATTAAAGAAATATGGGTATTGACCTAGTATCGATACCCAACTGTGACGGACAAAAACTCTCTAACAGTTTAAAGTTAGAAAGTGTATGTTTATTACGGCCGGGCAGCATGCGGGATATTTCCCTAATTCGCACTGCAAAATTCACAGGTAATTACAAAGCCTTTTATTTACAAAAGTGTTGAATACCCAAAATACAAATACATATTTATACCCCTGTCACCTCCCATTCCTCGCTTCATATGTTAATTGGCAAAAAGGCTATTAAGTATGCGTACTTTGTTTCTTAAAATGAGTCGGGGGTCTATTCTGGGGAGGGGTCACCCAAAATGAGGAAGTAAGATGAGTCTTCCTCATCCTGACCTTTCTACATTTTCAGTGCTGTCCTGATTTAGGGACAAATTTTGGAGAAAACCCCTGAATGGGATACCTCCGGGAAGCAAACCCAAATGGCCCCTCCCTCCAACCAGTCCGGTAAAAAACTTCCTCAGAGAAAAGTGGAAAAAACTATTTTGCTTAACAAACAAAGTACATACATGTATAAAGAATGAATAATATGAAACAAAACTTCTCATTCTGGAGTGAGACGGCAAATTGAGAAAGTTCTTGCTGTGGATGTAGCTCAGCTCTCTCAGCCTTTTATCAGTCCCAGTCCCTCTGGCACTGCTGGAAAATGCCGAGGCCCAGGCCCCAGTGGGCTGCAGGTGCAAGCCCCCAGTGATCCCCTGGGTTTTCAGTCCAGAGCAGGTTTAAACAGTTCCAAGAAAAAGAAAAAAAAAAAAAAAAAAAAAACAGTCCAGGGATCTTCTCTGACCTAGCTAGCTGAAACTAACTAAAATCAAAAAGATTTCTGTCCTGCAGTCTCTCCAAGCCTCCACCGAACACACCATCTGGAGAAGAATGTGGAGGGGTCAGGCAGTTCTCTCAAAACAAACTCTGCATTCTCCTTGCTCTTAGAACCAGTCTTAAAGGCACAGAACTCAATATACAGCACAAACAGAACAGATGATTGGGGATACAAGCATTATAAAGTCACCCTAGGACAAATGCATTCGTGACAAATGAATCCATGGTAGAACTTATAGATTCCTGTGTTCAATGGGTTCTTTAAGCAGGAAGTCTGCAGCTATCTGATGTCCTATTTACCACATTTTGTTTTTCATTACAAGCACAGCTACACAAACATAAAGCTGACAAGCAATGAGTTACTAAATCCGGGATATCTTACCTAAGATCCGGCTTCTGTTAACTGCAAGCAAAGCTTATCTACCTACTTCGGCTAATTCTGCACCTTTTATCTTAACTTTCCTAAAATCCCTAATTCTTCAAATTTAATGTATCATTCTCCACTTCTTCTTTGAAATGAGTAAATTCCTTTACTCAGTATAGTCTTCCTCATCTATTCAAGCTGTACAGCTACTGTCTCTCAAGACCAAGCCATATACCTTTGATAGTTGTCGTAATGCATTAATTGGGGTTATATTTCATCGGATTTGTAATGTTCTTTTCTATCTGTCCTTGCCCAGCAGTGCCCATCCCCCACACTGAAATGTAACCTAACTCTGTTCCCCTCCTGCTTCTCCCTGATTGGGTGGTGCCTCTGGGCCCTGCCTCTGGGCCCTGCCCCCTGGGGGAAAAAGCCACAATGGGGGAGGGGCCAGGTCTCTCTGGCATCAGCGAGCCATCGGGAAAGGTCTCCAGCAAAGCAGGCAGGACTTGAGAATAAAAGCTGTAAAACCCCACCTGGTGCCAGAGAGCAGACTCTTACTTTTGCCATCGGAGGCCGTCTAGTCTTGTGGGGAAAACTACAGATAGTGATGGTAAAGCTGCTACTGTCGTTCCATTCTCCAATTCTAATCAAGTATTACAACAGATAACACTAAACTTTTGCTGACCAAAATAAGCAATACAACTATAGGGTGGATTAAGGCATTCAGTATACCAGTTGCTGTTGGTGACCACCCAAAAAAGCACATCCCACCAATGATGAGAAAAATGTTCCTCAAGCCTTTTAAAAACCCCTTTGATGGTCTCTGTGTCATGGTGTATAGTAATTAATGTCTTTTTCCCTTCATCTCTAATTTCTTTTAAGATTTCTCTCAATTCATGATGCTTCAGTAATTGAGCAACTAAAGCCAAATTCATTCCTATGGGCACAGGCAGTATCTTCTGCACAGTGGCTAGGTTGGCCTTTATATATTGATGTGATATTACGCGTACCTGATAGAAAAAAAATCACATCCCTTAATTCTAACAAAATAGCAAACACACAAATTGAATTGAGTCTCATTCACAATTTGGTTGTCTATCTTTATGATGGGGCACGCTGTCCTAAGACAGACACAACCTTGTCCTATATACACAAGTGAAGTTGTCTGTTTGCCTGGATGTGTTTCAAAGTGACAAATACTTTGGTCTGTGTCTAAACAAGTGTCTGTGTCACCCTCTAATGTCCCTTCACATATGCATCCTAGTTGTCTCCTCACAGTACAGGGCTCTAGATTAATAGTTTGCCACTTTCCTTTAATTTCTCGTGCCCACATTCTATGTTCAGAAGGGTACAATACAGTTCCCTCATGGTTTAACCCTAAGGGGACTATTGGATGCATTAAGTCCACTGAGGCATCGTGTATAGTTAAAACAAAGGCTGTCACTACACTAGTCACAGGGTTATAGGTGAAATTGACCAACACCCACCAAGACTGAAGTTCCCTCTCCATATCAGAGGCATTGTCCCAGACAATTTTGCGAATTTCAGCAGGGAATATTCCTTCTCCACCTTCCCTGATAACTGTGGCAGCTACTGATTGCATCCACAGTTGTGCCAGAGTACACCCTAGGGCCAACGAGATGTTTTCACTAGCTGTGTCTAGTGCATTAATTATTACCTCATGATCTCGCTCCTCTATGTCTTCCCATTCTGGTAATATCTTGGTCAATTTCCAGTGATTGTTACCTAGTGCTAGTAGAGAGGATTGCAAAGGTTGTTGTAGTTTGACCAAATTGCTCCCTACTGTGGTTAATTTATTCAGTAACACTTCTGAATCTATTGTGTTCAGCACTCCTAGTCCTGTTCCTAGCAATCTAGTGAGATCCCTCTTGTTCCTAAAATTGGGAGGCATACTTTTTTGAAGCCAAGTAATCCAGTCCATAAAGGAGTTCCTGAGAAATGGGGCACATTCTGGCCAAATGTGAGAAGCATTTACCTGTACTCCCATTTCTACTCGTTTTAAAGACCACTTTGGGTTAACTATCAGCTTCTGAACTCCTGTCTTCTTAATAGCCTATGGCCTAATTTTGGTAACTACAGGAGTTATTTGTTCCTCCACTTCTGGAATAGCTGGCATCTTGGTGATCACAGCCTTTCTTGCCAGCGGTGGAGTAATTTTGGTCTGGTTCTTATGGTACTCAGTACATACCTGAGTGATGTTAAAGTCAATGTCATACCCCCTTATCGCACACCCCTCTATTTTGAGTCTAAACTCCAGACATTTATTCAAGCATTTATCACAGCATTCAGGACTAATCCAAATGAGTTTCATGGGTGGATGGTAAGCCTCGTGGAACCCATCCTGTACGAATGCATACTTACATCCCCAAACATTTCTTCTCTCCTACGAGCTTGCATTTGTGACTTTTAGTATCTTGTTTAAAGCCATACAAGAGTAAAGATCATAAGCTCTTCCTTGGCACTGGTATATCCCAGTCACATTATACTGACGTGGTATTGCGTTGACTCCTGTTATGGTTAAGGCAATTACTACAATAGTTACAACCTTCCACATAACATCTGTCGCTAGAGGACACAAAAAGAATGATACACATTCAACTCCAGAGCAAAAAGAAGGGCAGTTTATTTACATGACCTCGTTTATATAGATTCTGGACAATGACCAGGGATTGGAGAATAAGGTTGCCACCTCTCCACTCCACTGGCCAGGCTAAAAGTCCATCAACTGTCCCTCATCAGAGAGGAATGCGAAAACGACTACTTTGTTTATGTTACAAGCATGAGAAACTCCACTACAGAAATGTAAACATCAGAAGGATAACAGAATATGGTAACATTTCACCCTTTTTCCGTTAAAAAAAGAAAAAGAAAAAAGAAAAATGAACATTGTTCAGCTTCTGCTTGTGGAGGGACCATCGGAGTGATCATTCGCATCATCTGCATCTGAGTCATAACTCGATGGTTCATCCACTTGATGACTTTTACTTTGGACACAGTCTCCAGCTTGCCTATCGGCCAGATTTTCTCTTTGCGGTCGCAGGTCAGGACGAACACACTTCGCAGGTATCCAGCGTACCCCAGTATCTGTGGATACACACGCATACCCACGCCCTGAAGCGATAAGGTCATAGGGACCTTCCCACTGTTTGGTGACTAAATTCTGCACCCAAACCTTCGCTCGAGGTTGATGCGGCTTGTCCAAGCCTGTAACAAAAGATGATGGTTCAAAATGACAGGATTATTGGAATTCTGCGGCACCGTGAGGTGATTCATGGTATACAAAGCTTTTGCCAACCGACTGTGCAGGGTCTCACCCTGCATGCCCTGTTTTTGTTTTTGAAGAACCCACTATAGAGTACCATGAGCACATTCTAAAATAGCTTGACCAGCCGGAGAATGAGGGATACCAAACTTGTATGCCACACCCCACAACTGCAGGAACTGCCACACCTTCTGCGAGGCATAAGCAGGACCATTGTCGGCCTTCACAGCAGAAGGTATGCCTAGAATGGCAAAGGCCTGCCTCCAGTGGGCAAGGACATCGCGGGTCTTTTCTCCAGTGTGAGCAGAAGCCCACATTGCCGAGGAGAAAGTGTCGACAGTGACATGCACATACTTGAGCCGGCCAAACTCGGCAATTTGAGTGACATCAGTCTGCCAAATCTCCAAGGCCCTAAGACCTCTGGGGTTTACCCCTGCCGGCAAAGGCCCAGCAAGCGCATGACAGTCGTCACACAACTCGACAATGTCACAGGCCTCAGTTGGCATCAACTGAAACTGCTTCTGCAAGGTATGTGCATTCTGATGGAAAAACTCATGCGATGCCATGGCCTGTGCGAGTGTGTCAGGCTGAGGTGCTACCCACACTGGGTTAGCCAACTTTTCAGCCCTCGCGTTACCTTCCGCTACAAACCCTGGCAAATTGGTATGACTCCTCACATGTAGAATGTAGTATGGATGAACTCGGGCCTGAATGGCACACCACAGGGTCTTCAGCAAATGAAACAAAGCAGCATTGCTGAATTCCTTCAAAACTGAATGACCCAACTGCTGTGCTATGTCGGCCACATAGGCAGAATCCGTGACCAAATTGAAAGGATGCTGGGAAAATCTTTGAAATGCCATGACAGCAGCCCTCAGTTCAACCAATTGGGCTGATCCATCCTCATGACCTTCCAGAATCTGCCACTCAGATCCATCCCTCCAAGTAACAATGGCCTTCCCTGTCCTTCCCGAACCGTCAGTGAAGATGGTGGGTCCTTGGACAGGCTCCTGACTAATTTTGGGCTGCAAAAAAATTTCTGTTAATTTTGCCATGTGCAATAGCTTGTGGCTGGGCAAATGATAAGTGATCTGCCCAGAAAAGTTTTCCAGAGCACTTTGCAGAGAAATACAGTTTGCAAAGCTCCAGTCAAAGTCCTCCTGCTGTACCGGGAGTACGATCTTTGCGGGATCCGCAACCATTAATTGCAAACACCGTTGTCGGCATTTGATTATCAAATGAGCTATCAGCTCAAACAATGCTGTTGCCATCTTCTGTGGCTGATGGGGCAAGAAGACCCATTCTAAAGCATGTAAGAAATGGGACCATTTGTCATTCCATTGGCCAATGACGCCTGTGGGATGCAAATCTGGAGTGGTAATGAAGACAGTGACATCAACGGAGGGATCAATGTGATAGACTTGGTGAGCAGAAACAGCTCACTGAACCTCCTCCAGCACCTGACGTGCCTCAGGGGTCAGTGTGCGAGGCAACTTCAAATCAGTCTCCCTTTAACAAATCAAACAAAGGAGACCGTTGTGTTGTGGTCAGTCCCAGATACGGATGTAACCAATTAATGACACCCACCAATTTCTGGGCATCATTCAGTGTCTTCACCGAATGTGCAAATTGCACCTCTTGGTGTTGGACCGTTCGTTCCAAAATTTTGACTCCCAAATATTTCCAAGGAGGTTGTTGTTGAACCTTTTCTGGAGCCACCCGCAGCCCATGAGAATGTAAAGCATTGATCAACTGAGGCTGTATCCTCAGCAATTCATCCTGGGTGGACTTAGCCACCAATATGTCATCCATATAGTGATAAAAATGAGCATCAGGAAACTGCTTGTGAACTCCAGACAAGGCTCGAGCCACATACCATTGGTATATGGTTGGCAAGTTGTGACAACCCTGGGGGAGAACCCTCCATTGATATCACTGTGCGGGCTCAGCATTGTTGATAGCTGGTACCGAGAAGACAAATTTTGGTGCGTCATCGGGATGCAAAGGAATTGTTAAGAAACAATCCTTCAAATCCACAGTGGGGACCAGCCAATCTGAGGGAAGCATGGTGAGCAACAGCAGACCAGCCTGCAATGTCCCCATGCTTTCCATCACGGCACTGACCTTCCATAGGTCCTGTAACAACCTCCATTTCCCAGATTTCTTCTTGATGCAGAAGGCAGGAGTGTTCCAGGTATTGGTAGAAGGCTCCAGATGACCCTGGTCCAACTGCTCCTGAACTAAATCATGAAGGGCTACTAGTTTGTCTTGAGGAAGTGGCCACTGGTTCTCCCAGACAGGTTTGTCCACCAGCCACCATATAGGAGGCATAGGATACTTTGCATCCTTCATCACAGTGACCCTCATCAAAAATCTGTCCCAATACGTACCCCCCACGCGGCCAGAACATCCCTCCCCCAGAGATTGACATGAGTTTTGGCTGTGACATGAGGCCAAACCATGGCCATCTGTCCCTCTGGGTTTGTGATCATCACAGGCCTCTGGTTCATGTAGCATTGTCCCGTTCCTGCCAACCCCACGACAGGCATCTGCACTGGATCCAGTGGCCACTTTGGGGGCCAACTGGCAAGGGAAAGAATCGTGATGTCTGCACCAGTATCGAGGAGCCCGTGGAGGCGGATCTCTGACAGTGTCGCACCAGGGATGGACAGGGTACACACCTTCTCAGGACAGTCTTTGGTCAGGACAGCAGTCCAGTGAACCTGAGGTGGCCAAGTGGATGCGAAGCCGCTGTTTTCCCACAACCGGTTCTCTGCTCTGCGAACAGAAGACTTAAAAGGCACAAGTTGAGCAAGTCTGGTCCCTTTGGGGATAGTGACGGGGGGGGTGGATGTGGAAACCATGGCATAAATTTGTCCCGTGAAATCTGCATCAATGAGTCCCAGATGAACCATGATACCCTGGGTGGTGGCACTAGACCTCCCAATGAGGAAAGCACTCATGCCCTCACCCACAGGACCAAAGGCATCCAGGGGAACTTTGTGCTCTCCACAAGAGTCTATGATGACCGTTGCTGCTGTGCAGACATCAAGACCTGCTGAGCCGCAGGTGCTGGCTCTAAGTTGGCCAAGCAGACCTCCATCAGCTCCAGGGCCTGGAGAGAATTTTGTGCCTGAGTGCATCTCCCCTTCACACTCTGCCTCCTGTTTCCCGAGCTAAACAAAGGCTGACCATTAGCATGAACTGTCGCCTTACAGACATTTGCGGTATGATTCGGCTTTCCACACCGACCGCACAAAAACAAGGGAGTTGTCACCCTCTGTACTTTCCCTGTTTCTTGATGGCCCGAGCAATCCCCTGCTTTTGCTGCCTGCCCCGCAGCCCGGTCCAGGCTGGCTGCAGAGAGTAGCCACAGCAGCCACCTTACAACCTGTGGCACCTACCTTTGCACAGGCCTCTGCCATTTGTGATACAGAAGGATTGCCCAGAAGGGCCTCAATGATCTTCCTACAATCGGCATTACAGTTAGTTCTTGCAAGGTGTTTGAGCAAAAGCATCCTCGCATTCAGATCCTCCACTTGCTTCTCCATAGAGGCATTCAGCCTCTCTGCAAATTGCAGAAAGGGTTCCCCAGTCCCCTGGACAACAGTCACAAAAGACTCCTTTGGAGCAGCCATTTCTATGGTTTGAATCAAGGCTGCCATGCCTGTTCTTTGGCACTGGTCGAGCACAAGAGGGTCAAGGGCAACCTGCCGACTAAGATCAGCAAAATTGCCTGTACCCAGCAGCTCATCAGTTCCAATCACACGGCTGGGATCCTGCTGACCCAATGCAGCATTCTGCGCTGCAACTCTGCCTGCCAACTGAGTCCATTTGTATTCAAAGATCTCGTATTTGACAGGCCGAAAAAGAACACGAGCCAAACACCGGATATCATAGGGTGGCAATGCATCACCATTAAAAACTCGAAGCACCTGCATGACTTCAATAGACCCCTGTTGGAGTCCAGGGCATTCCTTTGGTTGCCCTGGAGGGTCAGGGACCTGGGCAGGGGGGTCTGGGACCCCAGCCCAGGGCTCAGAGAGACACTGGCTTTGATTTCTGTCCATGGGAAAAACTTCCTACACTGAGAGAAGGTTTACAGGCCACAAGAATGTGAGAAATAGTAGTTTAGCTTATCACAGGATGAGAAAATAGTAGTTTTAGGTTCCTAGCATTGGAGTGAATGGGGACAAGATGGAGAATCTGGGGCGTTGTCTCCTTCTTCTTCTCCTTCTTCTTCCCTCACTCCATTGCTGCATTGACGTGGCACAAAGTAGTTAGTGAGGATTGGGTCAAAGTAAAGATGACCTTTTTAGTAATAGTGATAGACATTGGTAAGAAATAGAAAACAAGAAATACGTAGTAATTAGTATAAAAGATAAGGACAGCCCAGCTCGGGGGGAGACGTGAGGAATCCATGCAGCTGCGAACATCTTGTCGGACTCCGAGAAAATTGTAAGATAAGAAACAATAAACGAAGTATGCAACCTTGAAAAATCTAAACCTGAGAACTCCGTCTCTTCCTTCGGCTTGGCTCGGAGCTGTGCAGGGGTGCAAAGGACCCTGAAACCACCTCAATGTTGGGGTAAGCCCCTGACAACCCCAGCCCATATTTTCCAACCTTATCCCGGAGATCCATCAAGGCCTTCCACGATAAAGCTTGATGGGTGTTATAATTTGCTCCTTGAAATACAGGGAAAGCCTAGTAGCCTCCTGGGAAGGCTGCCGCATCTGCTAAATCTCGTCCCATGGACTCCACAGGAACAGGGGCAAATGCCTGACTGGGAGGCACCTCAACACCGCCAGATATCACGGCCTCTGCAGCACCAGCAGGGCTAGAAAATCCATCTCTGCTCTCCAGGGGACGATGTGCCAAGTTACAATCGCCCATCTCCTCGAGTTTGGATTTCACATCCTCCCAAAATCGCGTATAATCTCTCGGACGTACAGTCATCTGACACAGGGGTAAAGTCCACATGCCAGCTGAAAAGGACGCACCAGCCCGGGACCCTCTGCCCCGGGGAGGCACCGGCCTCATAACCGCTGTGTCTCCGCCTGCGCCAAAGGTGAACACCGCAAGGCTTGCACTTGCCGGCGCCACCGCCGTCCCCGGAAGAGCCATGCTCGAGGCCGCCACAGGTCCAGGCAGAGCATGCGAATCCAACGCGGGGCCGGCCCGGGACCTCCTTCCCCCAGCATGAGGAGGGAACAGGACACAGGGAGGGGCGTAGTCTGCGAAGCCGCGGCCCATCCCGCGACGCCGCTGAAGGCTCGGCCGACGGCGAGGGGAGTGGCACGGGCAGCATGGGGGGAAAGAAGCCGTGGGAGGGGCGGGACGCAGCGCAGGGCTGCCCCGCGAGCAGCACTACCCGCTACGCCCGGCGGGGGCGGTGCAGGGAGGGGAGCGGCCGGCTCCGCCCCCAGCAGAGTACTGCCGGTGGCACGGAAACCCACAGCGGGCACCGCCCGCTCCGTGCGGAGCGAGGCGGACGCCTCGCCCACTGGGACTGGGTCCGACAGAAAATCAACCAGAACCCCATCCTCCGGGGGTCCAAGGGAATATTTCGTGGCAATGCCACAATTCGGACATTGTGTCGTCAGAGTCAGAGTCCAGCAGAGGCGCGGGCGGGGCCAACGACCCCCCCACCTCCTCCCAGCACCGGGAAAGCATAGAGTGAGAGCGGCGCCCCCCGGCTCTAGCGGCTCCCCCCGGCTCTTGCGCCTCCTGGGAGCGGGGATGGGTGGAGTCGGCGCAGCCGTCTCCATGGGACCCCCAGAAACCCGCAGGTCCCTGTCCACCTGCCAGTCAGCCGGGACCAACTGGCTGGGGGCCCAATCCACCCCCAGGGAACCGAACCCGCGACCAGGGATGGAAACGTCCCCCAGCGCCGCGGCCTGGAGCGGAGGGGAGGGGGCCGCCTCAGCTTCCTAGAGAGGTTTTTCCTCCCCCTCAGCCTCACCGTCCAAGCCAGAAGAATTCCCCGCTGAACTACAATTAGAAGATCCATAGCTTGCTAACACCGTGTAACACCGTTTCCAGAACATCATCAATTCCACCACATCTGCATTGAAACCTGCAGACAAAATCTGGATCACATGGTCACCTAACTCGCTCCAAATGTCCTTAGAGAATGTTTTCTCAGGACTAGGAAAAAAACCTTGGTCCTTTCCATAAAAATACAACCTCTGAAAATCGTCCCCAGCAACAAAAACTTGCTTCCTTTCCAGCAAGTTTAGCCAAAGGTCCAAACCCAACATATCATCTGCGGAAAACGCAGGAATTACCATCTTTACAAAGGTACAGGCAAACCCTAGTTACCTAAAGGGAAGGCTTATTTCGGGGCAGGGTGGGGGGGGGCGGGGAGGGGTTTCCTCACCTACACGATCCACAGACTGCCGTTCCACACGAGGTCGCCAGATGTCGCTAGAGGACACGAAAAGAATGATACACATTCAACTCCAGAGCAAAAAGAAGGGCAGTTTATTTACATGACCTCGTTTATATAGATTCTGGACAATGACCAGGGATTGGAGAATAAGGTTGCCACCTCTCCACTCCACTGGCCAGGCTAAAAGTCCATCAACAGTCCCTCATCAGAGAGGAATGCGAAAATGACTACTTTGTTTATGTTACAAGCGTGAGAAACTCCACTACAGAAATGTAAACATCAGAAGGCTAACAGAATATGGGAGCATAATGTCCATAATAACTATTAGTCAGTCCATTTATTTGTTGTTCTGAGTGAGGTAACGATACCCTCCCTTCCTGGGCAGTTCTGTAAAATCGATTTGCCATTGTTGCCCAGGTCCATAACCTTTCCCAATTTGTCCCACTTTAGGCTTTGGGGTATTTTTAGGGTTAGTTCGGAGGCAAAGACTACACTGACAAGATACTTGTATCACTGTGCCCTGCACTTTCCTGGCCATGATTCTTTCTTTCAAATGGTTATACAGGGCATCTATTCCCCAGTGTGTTTTCTCATGTTCCCTCTGTACTAATGACCACAACAAATAGGAGGGTGTTGGAGTCCAGGGCATTCCTTTGGTTGCCCTGGAGGGTCAGGGACCTGGGCAGGGGGGTCTGGGACCCCAGCCCAGAGCTCAGAGAGACACTGGCTTTGATTTCAGTCCATGGGAAAGGCTTCTTGCACTGCAAGAGGGTTTACAGGCCACAAAAGTGTGAAAAATAGTAGTTTAGTATATCACAGGGTGAAAAAACAGTGGGTTTGGGATTTTTGGCATTGAAGTGAATGGGGCAAGATGGAGAATTTGGGGCGTTGTCTCCTTCTTCTTCCTTCTTGTTCCCTCACTCCATTTCTGCAGTGATGTTGGCACAAAGTAGTTAGTGAGGATTGAGTCAGAGTAAAGATGACCTTTTTAGTAATAGTGATAGACATTGGTAAGAAATAGTAAATAAAGAATACGTAGCAATTAGTATAAAAGATAAGGACAGCCCTGGGATGAGAGGAGTCGTCAGATGTCTGAGCCGTGGCAAACATCTTGCTGGACACTGAGAAAATTGTAAGATAAGAAACAATAAACACGAAGTATGGAACCTTGAAGACTCCGTCTCTTTCATCCGTTTGGTTCAGAGCTTTGCAGAGGGCAAAAAAGACTCTAAAACCACTTGAATGCTGGGGAATTTAAACTCCTGCAAAGGAGCCCCTGACAGGAGGGTACTACAAGTTTCCCTTCTTCTGTTGCAGCCCATCCCTCCTGGTTATAACTTGCCTTTTTGTCCGGTTGCGTCCCCGCTCCGGGTGGGAGCGGACCCCCAGCTAGCTCGGGTCAACACAGACACAAAGTTTCCAGTTCGTTTTGGCTTCTCGGCTTGGCAGCTGGACCCAAAGGTGACAGTCAACAGCAGCAGAAGAGAAAAGGCTGGCTCTCAGCTTAGCAGGTTAAAGGATGTTTATTAGCAGAGATCTCCAAGCTCCGAGGCGAGCGGCTCGGGGCTTCCAGGCTGAGAACCCCGCGGCTGAGAGCTTCTAGGTGGAGAACCCAGCGGCTGAGAAAATTTGCTCCTCCCTCCGACCCCCTATAAGCGGGGGAGGGTCCCAGGGAGGATACAAAAAGACCACAAATCAGGGGTTTCAGGGGGTAACAAGGTGTGCCCACCCCCAAGCTTCAGACCACTAAAATCCAGAGCCAAAGGAATTTCCCCCAGGCTACCTATCACCTGAAGCTCTCTCACGGAGATTTCACAATCCGGGAGGGACCCCGGGAGTGATTGACAAGCTGCCCCAGAGAGAGGGGTTGGGGCAGAAGGGATGTTACATATCATGTGAGGTATGGGATGATTGACACAAAACACCTTATTATACAGACAACACAAAAGGGATACAGAATTGGGGATACAGTGAAACGAACCATAACATAAACTTCTTACAAAAATCTAGTAAAACAGTTCTGCACCACCACATCTCCCCCTTTTTTGTTTTAATGACAGGAGGAGGGCTGGAACGGAGGAGGATGATATTCGAAGTCCGGGTAACTCTCGGTGAGCCACTCTGGCTGAGTGGGCCACTCCATCTGAGGTTCATCCTCTGGGTGTCTTCTGTCTTCTGGGTCTTCCTCCAGTTCCACGTCTTCCTCCCATCCAGGCACGGATGATACAGCAACATGGTTCACAGGGGGGGCATGTGTGGTGCTAGAAATTAATCTACTTAACATTTTTTTGATGATACCAAATCCAATTAAGATTAACAGAATAACAAACAAAAATAACAAAACTGATTTCAAAATTGAACCCACCCAGCCCGAAATTCCCCAGTCCCCAAACAAGGAGCAGGTGAAACTTCCTCAGCACAGGGGATTGGCGCTGGACAGGTTCCATCGGGACTAGAAGAACTAAAACAAACAATCAGCATTCGAGCAGGGGTCATTCAGGAAAGCGAAACCATCCGGGGAAAAATCTTCCCTCCTTTTCCTCCTAAAAGCTGCCTGAGTAACCTGTGGCAGTTTCTTTTTCTCCCCCGAGACCTTCGGGACATAGGGCCTCACCCATTTTGATGGTAACCATCTCGGCCCCGTGGGGGTGGACACGCAAGCGTACCCACGGCCCCACGTGACTAAATCATGAGGTCCCTCTGTCCTTCCAGTCTCAGGGTCCCGGACCATGACTGGCAGCCTCTCTTTGATGTTTAGTTGAGGGTTTGCCCCGAAATGACGAACAATGGGAGGGTTTAAAAACTCAAATGTGCTGTTTAAAAAATTCAAAGTGAATAGAGCCCTGGCCAATCGGGTCTGTGGTGTTTCTGTTTTCAACACCGGTTGTTGTTGGTTAAGGACCCTTTTGATTTCTCTGTGGGTCCTCTCCACTACAGCTTGGTCTGTTGGGGAATGAGGGATGCCGGTTTTATGACCCACTCCCCATTGTTGCAGGAAGCTGCAGAATTCCTTGGAACGGTACGCTGGGCCATTATCAGTTTTTAATTTTTTTGGGATGCCCATGAAGGAGAAAGCCTGGATGAGGTGTTTAATCGCATCCAAAGTCTTCTCCCCTGCGTGGGCAGAAGCAAAAACTGCACCGGAAAAAGTGTCCACAGACACGTGCACATATTTAGATCGGCCGAATTGGGGGATATGTGTCACGTCAGTCTGCCACAGCTCACAGCTGTTCAGACCTCTGGGGTTTACCCCTGCACTCAAGGTGGGGAGTGCATGCTGATTACATGAGGGACACGTAGCCACAATTGCCTTGGCCTGTTCCCGGGTGATGTGAAACCGGCGAACAAGGCCAGGCGCGTTCTGATGATGAAGCTGATGGCTGAGCTTTGCCTGCTCAAAAATGCTTGGCAATGGGGCCATCGCTGCAGGAGCAGCAAGAGCATCAGCCCTTCTGTTCCCCTCAGCTACGAACCCCGGCAAATCGGTGTGTGATCTTGTATGCATCACAAAAAATGGCTGCTCTCTGTGGGAGACAAGCTTGACAAGCTTAGAAAGCAGCTCAAACAGTGTGGTGTTAGACACTTCCTGCAGTATTGCCTGATCTGCCCTCGATACCACCCCTGCTACATAAGCGGAGTCCGTTACTAAATTGAAGGGTTCGGGGAACCTTTCGAAAGCCCTGACAACAGCGGCCAACTCAGCAACCTGAGGTGATCCCTCCACCTCGGCAACATCTGCCTCCCACTGCTGAGTCTGAGGGTCCTTCCAAGTCATAACTGACTTGTGGGACTTTCCGGACGCGTCCGTGAAAACTGTCAGGGCCTCTAAAGGCTTCCTGCTCCGAACATCTTTCAAATTCAGTGTGAATTTGACATCCTGATTAAAAATTTTGTGGGCTGGCCGATGAATTGAGATTTGCCCAGTGAAGGAATCTAGAGCAAACTGCAGTGCTTCATTCTCCTGAAGCAGGTGTTCTAACATTGCCTTTGTAATCTGGCCCGATCTTAATCCAATTGGAATGTGAATGCATTCAAAATCACACCCTGCCAATTCCCTGATCCGAACTCTGGCTTTTCGGATCAGTTCAGCCACCAGTTCCTGTGGACGTGTCATTCTCTTGGACCTTTGATGGCTGAGAAAGACCCATTCTATGATTAGAAGTGGGTCCTCTCTGCCCTGGTCCTTTTTGATGTTATTTCTCCATTGGAAAATGACTCCATGGAGGTGTGGCAATTTCCCCATTATTATAAATTTGAAAGGCAGGTCTGGATCACACCTGTGAGCCTGCCGAGTGGACATGAGATGCTGTACCTTTTCCAGCGCCTCCTTCGCTTCCGGGGTTAGTTCCCTGGGAGAACTCAGCTCCTCTCCCCCTTTCAATAAATTGAAAAGAGGGGCTAGGTCCTCAGTTGTGAGGCCCAGCCAGGGTCTCACCCAATTCAATGCCCCACACAGCTGATGGACATCTGCAAGGGTCTGAATTTTGGCCTTGATTTCCAATTTTTGCGGCACAATGGTCCGCTTGCCAATTTCCAGGCCCAGGTACCTCCAAGGTGGCATCCTTTGAACCTTGTCTTCCTGCAGCTCGAACCCTGCAACAACCAATGCATTAATTGTCAGGTCAAGTGCGTGGGACAAGACATCATCGGTGGGAGCACACACAAGCACATCATCCACATAATGATGGATGATTGCTTTCTCTGCGGCTACGCGGACCGGGGACAGCAAGGAAGCTACATACCACTGGCAGATGATAGGTGACACCTTCATCCCTTGGGGAAGAACCCTCCAATGGTAGCGTTTCCTCGGGGCCTCTCGGTTAACAGTGGGAACCGAGAATGCAAAACGTGGTGCATCGTCAGGGTGTAGGGGAATATGGAAGAAACAATCTTTTATATCTATAACAGCCAATTTCCAATTTTGTGGGAGCATGGTCGGGGTAGGCATCCCAGGTTGAAGAGAGCCCATGTCTTCTATCACATTATTAATTTGTCTGAGATCTTGGAGGAGTCTCCACTTGTCCTTCCCCGGCTTCCGGATAACAAAAACCGGCGAATTCCAAGGGCTGGTGGTCTCTACAATGTGACCCTTAGCTAACTGCTCCTCCACGAGCTCTTCGAGCGCCTTCAATTTCTGTTTTGAAAGCGGCCACTGTTCAACCCACACTGGTGCATCTGTTTTCCAATTCAGCTTGTGGGTAGGGCGCTCCTCAGTGACCGCCGCCCAAAAATCCTGTGGGGGGTCTGGGATGTCAATCGTGACTCCCCACTGGGCCATCAGGTCTCTCCCCAACAAGGGTTCCCTATAATCCAAAACAAAAGGGCGTAAACTGGCCAACTGCCCTTTTGGCCCCTTAATTTGCACCACACTCTTTGATTGTTTGGCCAATTGCATTCCCCCTATTCCTTGCACGTGTCCTGCCACGTTTTCCAAGGCCCAACGTGACGGCCAGTGCTTGGCTGGGATTACAGTCACGTCCATGTCCATGTGGAGCAGGCCTGTGATGTTAATGGCCTCATCACCCACCTGTAACTCACATCCCACCTGGGGTTTCACTTCTGTGATGTTGTGCATGGGACAAGCTGTTGGTATGTTGTCCTCTTCCAGGTGTTCCCAGGTGGGTATGATCTGGGCAACTGTCTGCCCTTTAGGTAGGAATGTTGGTGGGTGAGTGCAGCGTAGCCAGAGAACGAATTTTCCAGGATTGTTATCAAATGTTCCTGGAAGAATTTCGATCTCTTTTGGGGTGTGTTTGCAGTCTCCCACAATGATGAGCTTACCTTTGACCCTTGGCCAGGTACCCTGCTCACTGTTGTCAACTGACACAAAATTCCAGTTGTCGTCTTTCAGGTGCAAACCCTCCGTGAGCTGCAACCTGTAGGGGGTATATTTAGAATTGGTTGTCAAAATTGGTTGTGCCATGTCATGGTCCGTGTAAGTCATTTCCAGTGTGTTATGTTTGCTGCCACCCTGAATGGGGCATTGCAGCTTCTCCTTCTTTTTCCCTTGGCTCCCTTTCCCCTCCCCTCCTGCCCGGTCCACCCCATTTTTTTCCTCACGCAGGGCGGACCTGCGCTCTTTCACCAGTTTTTTTGTGAGGGTTTAAACCCTCTCCCTTTTTCCCCTTCCCCTCCCCCTTTTTTGTTTTTGAGGTCCTCTACTTCTTTCTTGAGGGGGCATTTGGAAACCCAATGCCCCAAATTCCCGCACAAAAAACACTTCTGGGAGCTTTGCGCAGAATGCTTCTTCCCAGTGTTCGGTGTTTTTCGGGAATCTTCCGTTTCCATGGCTGCAACTTGATGAGGTTTGGGCCGTAGACCTGTAGAGGAGCTTATAAAAGGCACTTTTACGTGACATACCTGAAGCATGTCTGGTAAGGTTGGTTTGGGGTGTAGGGGTAAACTTAAAATTGCAGCACGACATAAATCATTTGCATTTGAAAACGCGATCTCCGATAAAATGTGTTCCCGAGCCATTTCATTTTTGACCTGAGCTTCAATAGCTCGGGACAGCCTTTCCACAAAATCTGTGAAAGACTCACTTTGGTCCTGCCTGATTTTCGAATAAGAAATCGCAGGACCTTGTGTTTGCATGCTGAAGAATGCAGTCAGGGCTGTCTCTCTCACTACGTGGAGGCACTGGACAGGAATGAGCACTTGGTCAGTGGCTTCTGCCCGCTGCCCCTCCCCAGCCAGGTGGTCGAGAGTGAGAGGGTTTCCCTGAGCATCAACTCTGGTGTTAACATGGTTGAGGAGCCCTGGTAAGGCCTCCTGGAGCAGCCTTTTCCAAGCTGTGACCCATAGGATGTACTCTGTTGAGTTCAGCAAGCAAGAAAACAGGTACTTTAAATCAGCAGGCACCACCTCCTCTGCAGAGAGATCTGCTCTGAGAAGCCCTCTGAAATATGGTCCATCACGGCCATATATCCTGTGAGCTTTGCAGATCTCTTTGATGGTGGCTCGGGGAAATGGGTGATACTCTGCCCTGTTGTTACCACCGCGGGCATTGCGGAAGGTAACAGGGGCAAGGGTGGGAATGGAGCAGGAGCTGGCAGCTGTCTCTGCTCCCTGCTCGGGCACTTCCGGGTTTGAGGGCGCTGGGACGCCTGTGCCCTGAGGCACTTGGTTGCCTGGCAACCGAGTCCCTGCAAGGGCCGCGGCTTGCCCGGGGGGTGACATCATTGAGGAGTGGGGGGGCGGGGGGGATCCCGGGGGAGCGGGGTCGAGCCCCGGCGGCCCGGGACCGGGACCGGGCTGCTCCGGGGCGGGCGGCGGCGCGGCGGCTGCGGGGGGGGAAGGGGTGCCGCAGTGCGCACGCGCAGCCACAGGGGGTTGGGGGGGGCAGCGCGGCCGCGGCACGTGGGGTGGGGGCGGGGCCGCGCGGGTCGGGGCCGGCACCACGTGGGGTGGGGGCGGGGCCACGCGGGTCGGGGCCGGCACCACGTGGGGTGGGGGTGGGGCCGCGCGGCGCGGGGCTGGGGTGGGCGGGGTCACGCAGCTCGCACCCGACGTCACAGGGGTAAGGCGGGGCGGGGAAGGGGGCGGGGCCGCGCGCTGCGGGCACCACGTCACCGGGGTAGGGAGGGGTGGGCGGCGCTGAGGGGGCGGGGGAGTCCCCCGCCATGCGGTCTCCGCCATCTTGGGAACCCCGAGAGGACCACGCGGACCTGGACCCGATTAAAAGCGGGGAGGGAGGGTTTTCCCATGCAGCATGGCCAGTGCTGCCCGAGATCTCCCTCCTGGCTCCACCGGGCCAGCACCGGCGTGGAGGCTGGGGTGCCCCGGAGGCAGAGCGGGCGGGCGGGACCCCTGCCGCTCCATCGAGAACGCTTTCCCGGGGACATGGGGACCGGGGAAAAGAGGTGGGGGGAGGAGGGGGAGAACACGTTTCTCCGTTGGGCTCTTTCGGCATTCCCTTTTGAAATTGAATTGCCGAATTTAACTTCATTGCTACAGTAAAATACTTTGTAGCCTTTTTGTCCCCAGTTTGAATCAACCTAATTAATTCCTTTTCTACAGTGCCACAGAAATGTGGGCTGCAGAGACTGTCCGGAGAGACTTGGGGAAAATGCACATGAACCCAGCGAACAAAACTTCTTAACTCGCCTTTTGAGATTTTCAATTTGGCCTCGTTAACTACTGACGAATAATTATAATACAACCTTTTCTGAGCAATCGTGAGCTTTCCGCCCATGTTTTCGATACTAAGTTGCTTTTGAACCCAAACCCAGATGAAAAGCACTCCCCCCGCGGACCCCGTTCGCTCAAAATCACAGGAGGTTTAACCCTTTAGCTGCGCAGCTATTTTTGGAGGATTTTTTCCTCCCCAATAGATCCCCCTCCCTCGGGGGAACCCTAAAACCAGTAAGTATGTCCCTTTGTGGGTATACTTACCTGTTCCTGTGCCTGGGGGGTGCGTGGGTCTGGTTGTTCTGCTGCAAGAAGGACTCCGGTCGGGGCTCGAAGCTCCCCTTCTTTCCCCTGGAATTGCCTTGTTTAAAAGTCAATTTCACAGGGGTGCGTGACGCCCAGAGACTGTTCTTCGGGCTAAATCAGCCCCAGTCCGTTCGCAGGGTCCGCCTCGTCTCCGGGCCCTGCGTGGGCGCTGGACGCTCTGTCACCGTGGAGCCGTGCTCCACGTGGTCCAAGCTGCTTCTGCCGGCGTGGTGTGCTCCACGTTGGCGCGCCAATTATGTCCGGTTGCGTCCCCGCTCCGGGTGGGAGCGGACCCCCAGCTTGCTCGGGTCAACACAGACACAAAGTTTCCAGTTCGTTTTGGCTTCTCGGCTTGGCAGCTGGACCCAAAGGTGACAGTCAACAGCAGCAGAAGAGAAAAGGCTGGCTCTCAGCTTAGCAGGTTAAAGGATGTTTATTAGCAGAGGTCTCCAAGCTCCGAGGCGAGCGGCTCGGGGCTTCCAGGCTGAGAACCCCGCGGCTGAGAGCTTCTAGGTGGAGAACCCAGCGGCTGAGAGAGTTTGCTCCTCCCTCCGACCCCCTATAAGCGGGGGAGGGTCCCAGGGAGGATACAAAAAAGACCACAAATCAGGGGTTTCAGGGGGTAACAAGGTGTGCCCACCCCCAAGCTTCAGACCACTAAAATCCAGAGCCAAAGGAATTTCCCCCAGGCTACCTATCACCTGAAGCTCTCTCACGGAGATTTCACAATCCGGGAGGGACCCCGGGAGTGATTGACAAGCTGCCCCAGAGAGGGGGGTTGGGGCAGAAGGGATGTTACATATCATGTGAGGTATGGGATGATTGACACAAAACACCTTATTATACAGACAACAAAAAAGGGATACAGAATTGGGGATACAGTGAAATGAACCATAACATAAACTTCTTACAAAAATCTAGTAAAACAGTTCTGCACCACCACACCTTTTCTACCTTGATAAGTTTCTTATCCTTCTTATTCTACATTGGCTTACCTTCCATAGAAACTTTTCCATCTGGAATCAATGCTGCCTCAACAGCCTTATCGGGTACCTCACCTTTTGCTGCTTCTTTTGCCTCTCTGTCCGCCAGCATATTCCCTTCTTCCAATTCAGAGCTCACTTTTTGGTGTGCCTTTATGTGCATTACGGCTACTCTCTCAGGTAGTTGTATGGCATCTAATAGCCTCAGTATCTCTTGTGCATGTTTAATACTCTTGCCTTGTGAATTCAGCAGTCCTCTTTCCTTCCAGATGGCTCCGTGAGCATGAACCACTCCGAATGCATACCTTGAGTCCGTGTAGATGTTGATCTCTTTTCCTTTTGCCAGCTCTAGGGCACGGATTAAGGCAATTATTTCAGCCTTCTGTGCAGATGTATTAGTTGGTAATGGTCCAGACTCTATTACCTCCTTGCTTGTGGTAACTGCATACCCAGCATGCCTTCTTCCACTGACGACATAGCTGCTTCCATCAGTAAACCAGGTGTCAGCATCCTCAAGCGGGGTGTCCTTCAGATCTGGGTGCCTGGAGTAGGTGGCTTCAATGGTCTCCAGGCAATCACAGATCACTGGTTCTCCCATACTCCCGCTGAGGAAGGAAGCTGGATTCACAATGTTAGTTACCACAATTTCAGCATCATCTTGTTCTACCAGTATGGCCTGGTACTTCGGGAATCTCTGTAGGGAGAGCCAATGTCCTCCTTTTGCCTCAAGGACTGCAGACACTGTGTGGGATATTAGCACAGTCATCTTCTGGCCTAGGGTGAATTTGCATGCCTCTTGGATGTTTATTGCCACTGCTGCAACTGCTCTGAGGTACCCTGGCCATCCTTTAGCTGCTGTGTCTAGTTGTTTGGAAAGATAGGCCACTGCCCTCTGGTACGGGATTAAGTTCTGTGCTAGTATTCCTAAGGCAATCCCTTGCTTCTTGTGGGAACACAGGAAAAATGGTTTACTCACATCTGGAATCCCAAGCTGCCTTAGTTCTAGGCTGAAATTTCCTATGAGTTGTGGTAACAAATGTAACATGAATATGCTAAAATATTCCTTTAAATTGTGGACAATGTGAATTAGGGAGATGATTTGTGGATTTCTTTGAGCAAAAGTATCTGTGATTTACTAAGTGAATATTAAACTAGAAGCTGTAATTTAGTGATCTTATAAGATGTTTGAACAGGGAAAGATGAGAAGAAGCCTTCTGCGCTAGTGGAGAATTAAGAAAATATCTCTGTTCGTTGAGATGAAAAATCCTTTGCCTTTGAGTTGTGCATCTTTAAAATGTGACACCCCAATATGTGTAAGTCTACGGCCTATATGTAGTCACAGGAAAAGCTACGTAATATAGAAGGTCCGCAACTGCAGAAGTTCCTGGGTGGGCTGCTTTTGTGAGAAGTGAAGGCCACAAGCAGGCTATTTCTCTTGTGGAAAGTTACCAGAAAAAAATAAGGAAAAACTTCTCTCTCTTAAAAGACTGAGTGAAAGACTATTTTATAAGTAGTACTGACCTAAAGTTCTAAGGTTTGCCTCCTTGCATTGTTTATAAGAAAGTTAACAGTTAATAAGGGAAGGAAATGGTATTTTGAAAGTTTCATTTGATTCTTTATTTTTAGTGTGTATTAATAAACCTATCTTAAGGGGCATTGTAGAAATTGCTTCCTCCTGCTGCTTAGGACTCCAGGACAGTGTAGATGAATGTAGACGAGAGATCTCTGAAGTTAGGTTTTAGAAGATGAGGTTTATTGTAAGGGATGTGGAGGCCTTGCTCTGAGCTGCCAGGCTGCAGCTCGTGGCAAGGCCTAGGAAAGTGGGGGAAGGGAGAAGTAGGGAGAGGAAATTCCAAGAGAGGAAAGTCCTCAGGGAAGGGTGCAAGCAAAAAGAGAGCAAAAAGCAAAGAGCAAAGAGAGCGAGCCACCTTCGCAGCCCCCTGATAAGGGGTCTCAAGGTGGGCTGGAACAGACTAGGGCCAATGGGGTTACAGATACCTGATACTTCAGGGGAGGGGTACAGGTGTGGGATGAACCATACATTGAGGGGTGAGACAGAACATTCCATTTGACCTCTGGGTCTGGCTGCAGGTAACCTTCAGATGGTCACATAACTGTTTTCCCAGACATCCAGTATCTAATACATCTCAAACATCAAAACTTACTTTCAATTCTATCTCACCTACAGGTTTCTCATTCTCAGAATAGAGGCAATCATATTTATAGGGTTTTTTGGCTTCCTCTTCCCCAACATCTCCCCCGTTCTTATTAACAACTAAAACACTAGACACTATCTTACTCATTACTTTTTTCACACACTGAAGTATGCAGGGAACTGCTACTAAAACTACAACTACTACTATTAGAATGATCAAACCTATCTTACAAAGTTCCTTTAGCCAAGGTGCAAAGCTCAAACTATCAAACAAATTGTCTAACCAGGATGGGTCATCTATTGTAATTTGGCTAGCTAAATCTCTCAATTCTTGCAATTGTTTATGAATGGAAACAGAGTGATCGGATAAATTCATGCAGCACAAACCTTCAAAATCTTTTGGAAAAGGTACTCTAACTAAACAGGTTTTTCAGGGCTTCTGTCGGATAGACAGATGGTATCAGAGCCTACAGACTTGGCTAAAACAACTCAGACATCTTTGGTTGACTTAGGTAAAGCTTGACTAGACTACAAGAACTAAAACAAAAGAACAAAAGTAACATGCAAATAAAACTTCAGTCTTTTCTTGGGCTGTTCTTGGCGGATCATCTTCTCTTGATGATTCTGCGCAGCTCAGGTCTGGGTGCTTGCTTCTTGGTTTGCAGAAGTACTGGCTGATGTGGGTGTGTCAGCAGGCTTCGATGCGTGGTACTGCTTCACATTCTTCACTGGAACCCACTTGAGTCCTCTTTCTGTGGAGGCAAATGCAAACCTCTTCCCCCAAGTTATAGGATTATGTGGTTTTTCTAACTGTCTTGATTCTAAATTTTTAATTGAAACTGGGGGGTGTTCTTTCAGTTTTACTTTTTTATTGTTCAAGAAGTGTCTGTAAATGTGGGGATCAGGCTCTTTTGCAGAGCTGTTCAGAAAATTATAAACATACTGAGCTTTCTTCAATCTCTTTTGAGGTGTCACTTGGGCTTTCCCCCTTTTCACTTGACTTAAAATGTGTTTTAGGGTTCGGTGTGTTCTTTCTAGGGTATTTTTCAGCAGTTCTTTAAAATATGAAGAGCAGATGCCACTGTCCTTTATCACTTTTCGCAATTCTTTCATGTCTTGAGATGGGATAGGTGTCCATGTTCTGGGACCTCCAGCTTGCTGGCTGAATATCACAGGCATGGCTAGAGGATTTAGATTTTCCTCTTTGCAAATTTCTTGTGTGACTTCATGCCAGTCTGTCAGTTGAAGGTCATCAGAACATTTCTGGGGACCTTCCAAAATCGGGATTGGTGGTGGTGGATCCTCAGATTTGAGACAGCTTGCATCTGCAAGGGCAAAGCAGTTCTCTGTCTGTCCTGTATTTGTTAAAGTGGCTGTCACATTCCATCCTCCCCCTTCTCGTTGCATGGTTTGTGTGCCCAGCTGTGGTTCTGTCATGCTTGGGCACGATGCAGGAGGCAGAAGCAGGGATGCAGGAGGCAGAGAGCTTGTCAGTGAAGACATCTGAGAGGAACTTGAAGCTGCGGGAGGAGTCGTCAGGCATGAAGCTGTTACTGTAGCATGTAGGTCTGGCGGTGGAAGAGGCGCGGAAGGATACATATAAGTTGCTGTAGAATCATGTTGCTGTTGTGCTGCGTGCAGGGTCGTAGACGAAGGAAGGGCTGCTGGAGGCTGTGGTCGTGCAGAAACTGCTGGTGGCTGTAGCATCGGGGGCTGTGCAGCACGCGCGGCAGTGTGGACTATTTGCGATGTAACAAGTTCCGGCTGAGCGTAGGTTTCTGCATGGGGGTGTATCAGAGGCGGTGACGCGGCCGGGCGCGTTGGCGCGAAATGCGAATGCGCTGCGTGCACAGGGTCGGCGTAGGAAGTCATCACGGCGGCGGGCTGCACGGGGCGCGCGGGACGTGGCGGAGGCGCAGGGATCGCAGCAGGAACCGTGGGAGGGATCTCTAAGAAGCCTGCGGGCACAGGACACGCCGGAGCCGTGGCTGGGGGCTCCGGAGAGTCACCGTGCGGTGGGGACACGTCGGCAGGGGGTCGTGCTGTGAACTCGGCGACAGCCGCGGCTTCTGCCGCAGCCGTTGCTCTGGCACGGACGGGAGGGCGGGGTGGAACACGCCGCGGAGCGGGGACTGGGCGTGCCCGGCCATCCGCCGTTTGTGCCGCGGCACTCAGCCGCTGGTAGCTCGCAGGCTGGGCCGGGGCACGCCGCGGAGCGGGGACAGGGCGTGCATGGTCAGCCGCCGTCTGTGCCGCTGGAGTGAGCTGCTCGTAGCTTGCGGGCAGGGCCAGGGCACGCCGCGGAGCCGGGACTGGAACGGGCTGGAGCATCCGCCGCGGCGCAGGGCTGGGGCGCTGTGGCAGAACACGCGGGGGGGTGGTGGGCATCTCCGCGTTAGTGTGCGCAAGGGGAACTGCAGGGACAGCCGGTACCGGCGCCGGCAGCACCGCGGGCGCCGGCATCGCCGCTTCACTGAAAGGCAGCGGCGGCGAGGCAGCGGCGGGCACGGGCGAGAGCGGTGGCACCGCCAGCGCCGCATCGGCTGCAGAGAGGGGACCCTGCGCCGCCTGCAAAAGCGTCGCAGCCTGCCTGTGCAGTAGGCCTGCGACAGCAGCAGCTACAGCAGCAAACGCTGAGGCTGGCGGGCCGGCGGGACCCGCGGCGGGGAGGGGGGGTAGAGCCGGGGCCGCGTGGTATGGAGGGGGCAGGGCTGCCACCGTGCCGGCAGCGAGAAGCACCGCAGGGATGCTGTCAGTGGGCGGGCTCGAAGGGGCAGAGACGGGGACGGGGCCCGGCACACTGGAGCGGGGGGAGGGAGCCCCGGTAACAGGAATTCCAGCCGTGAACGGGACCAAGGGCGCGGTGGGAGGGGCCGCAGGGTCCGGTGGAGGCGGTGGGGCCGAGGGAACGGGTGCCGCGGCCACGAGGGTGGGGAATGGGGCCGCGGCTGTCGGCGGGGCCGCGGATGCCGAAACCACGTGGCGCGGGGGAGGGGAGGGGAGCGGGCTCCGCTGCAGACCGGCGGCCACGCGGAGGGGATCTCCGGGAGCGACGTGACCAGGTGCCGCGGCTGTAGTGGCATTTTTTGTAGCGAAGAGCTCAGCGAGAGCCCTAGAAGCTGGAAGGAGCTCAACAACAGCAAAATTCTTTCGTGAAATATCATTAAAGAGTTTGTTTCCAACCGAGTCCCAAAAGTCTCTGGTAAAGACGGCTGAACAGTCAGCATTGGGAAAGTTAACTAGAGTCCATTCTAAAAGGTCTTTCAGCTCTTGCTTATGTAAAGTACTGTGATTGCAGCGTAAAAGATACTTGATTTGTTTATAGAGATCTCTATCAAGGGTAGAATGGCAGTGCCCCATTTTTACACCAGTGTAGCTCACCTCGATGTCGCAGAAGCAGGTCCTCACTCGAGATCCGACGTGGGGGTTGGCCAGACACTCCAGTCAGCTCTCAGGACACTGCACGGGGTCCCCTTCAGAGTCACGGCTCCAGGCGCTGCTCAGGAACAGCTCTTCCGTGCTCGGGACTCCAACCTCCCCTCGGCGCTTCAGTGCGGCAGTGCAAAGCAGTGCCCACACGCGCTCAACGCACGTGGCAACGTACCACGGCAAAAGTCCCTCCGTGAGCCCCAGTGGCCGCCGCTCAGCAGCAGCCGTCTGTGCTCGAGGGATGCCAGACAAAACCTCCTCAGAGCTCCGAGTGTTCGCTACTTAGTAACGATCCTCGTGCTCAAGGTTTTGTCCTCGGCAACTTTAAAGAGCTCCAGCCTCATGCTGCCCAGCAACGATATGCTGTGCTCACGACACCGATTAGCATACAACTGGTAATTTAGTTACCGTCCATGGGGAAGTCTCTCACAGCTTGAAAGGCTGGGTCCGGCGTTTTCCACGTTGTGCGCCAATTGTAGAAATTGCTTCCTCCTGCTGCTGAGGACTCCAGGACAGTGTAGATGAATGTAGACGAGAGATCTCTGAAGTTAGGTTTTAGAAGATGAGGTTTATTGTAAGGGATGTGGAGGCCTTGCTCTGAGCTGCCAGGCTGCAGCTCGTGGCAAGGCCTAGGAAGGTGGGGGAAGGGAGAAATAGGGAGAGGAAATTCCAAGAGAGGAAAGTCCTCAGGGAAGGGTGCAAGCAAAAAGAGAGCAAAAAGCAAAGAGCAAAGAGAGCGAGCCACCTTCGCAGCCCCCTGATAAGGGGTCTCAAGGTGGGCTGGAACAGACTAGGGCCAATGGGGTTACAGATACCTGATACTTCAGGGGAGGGGTACAGGTGTGGGATGAACCATACATTGAGGGGTGAGACAGAACATTCCATTTGACCTCTGGGTCTGGCTGCAGGTAACCTTCAGATGGTCACATAACTGTTTTCCCAGACATCCAGTATCTAATACATCTCAAACATCAAAACTTACTTTCAATTCTATCTCACCTACAGGTTTCTCATTCTCAGAATATAGGCAATCATATTTATAGGGTTTTTTGGCTTCCTCTTCCCCAACAGGGCATAAAGTTAGAGCCTGCTTTGCTTTTCTCCTAATCATATCTCACAGTAGAAAAAAAGAATAAATAATTCTAGTAAACACTAAAACCACTACATAAATGGTATGTTGTCTGGGAAAAGAAATCAAAATCAGCAAACATAAAGCCACAACATAATTAGTGTTTCTGCCCAGTTTAAACTAAAACCATTACTCTAACCAGTAGAGTAATTGGCAAGAAAGCTATTAACCAATTAAAGTTGTATACAAGGTCTGTAAAATCTGTATAAAATGAGTTGGGGAAATAAAGAATTGGCTTTTCCAACATGAAGAAAATGGAATCTCAGCAAATGTATTACAATAGTGGCCATCCTCAGCACTGCACTGACAAAATTCAGTGCAAAGTTTCCTTGCAAAATTCAGACAAAAGTCCCCATCTCTAGAGTGGAGTGTTCTCTTCAGAGATCACTGAGGAACTTAAAATAAGCTTAGAAAACAAGTTTCTCTAATGCATAACTTTACAGTAGATAAAGCTGGAGTTAATTTAAAGGATTTTTCTTAACTATAAGGTGGAATTAGATACCTAATTTTTAAAAATCTGGCATCAGAAGAAACTGCTTTTCCCCTGCAGTAGTTCTGTATTTATTGCAAGACTTACATACCTGCTGAAGTGAGGAGCTTAGTGCTTTTTTCACTTGGAGTTTCTCTAGAATGTGATAGCCGTAAACGGGGGTAGGTACAACTTACAAGAGAGGACAAGAACATAACTGTACTGAATAATTCAGCATAAACTATTTCAGGTGCTTCTGAGGGCTTTTTGCATCTGCTCTTGTATTTTCTTCCTAAATCATTTCATTTTGGTGAGCTGACATTTACAGCAGCAGCCATTTAAAGAAGCACTAATTCATAGGCACTATAATCCCTTTTACACAAAGGAATAATTTAAAAAGGACAAACTTCTTTTTTCTGGGTTTCAGTGAACTCTATCAGGGAAGTGTTGTCTTTTGCCATTCATTTGTGTTTGCCTTGAGCTCACCACATGTTTTGCCCTGTAAAATCTGAATTTTCCTGATTCCTGGATTTGGCAAAGGGCTGACACAGTAGATAAAAGGTCTCCTGAGCTGTTCCCCTATGTGGCCCAACAAGAGATTCAGACTTGCAGCTACTTATCTGTGAGCCACACAGGCTCCAGACTGAGGGTTAAGCTTAGCTTCCTGGGAGGCAAAATTTAAAGCACCAAATGCAAAGTAAAGCGAACCTGGAGGGCAACAAAAATGCATCTGTTGAACACCAGCTCTGATGTGTTGGTCTGGTTGGACTGTAAGAAAATGTTGGCCTTTCAATAAAGCCTATTTATGCATATTATTAAGATATCTGATAGAAAAGTGATGCCAGGTTTAATTTTAGGTATTGCAAACTGCTAGGATTATTCACCACTCAGGTTTTTGCTGTTGCTCACTCATTTCCCCATGACTGGCTTTCAGTTTGAGCCAGACTGATGAACACTTGCAGTGAGGAGAGGTGCATTGATCAGGGTAGGTGGGAACTAAAGGAGATGAGCAGGGAAAGCCTTTAATGCATTCTTCTGTAAAGCAAAACTATATTTTTACATGTAGTTCCTTGTATAATCAAGGAAGCAAATTATATGAAGCAGATCTTTGATCATGAAGATGTTTTCCATGCAAAGTATCCTACTTTTCCTACATCAATATCCTATTTGCTCCTAATGAAGGCAGAGCCTGCAATTTTTCTTACAATCCAGAACCAACACAGTCATCACTTTCATTTTGATTTTCATCAGATTTCTTTCATGGGGGATCAGTTGCAGGTGCCTGAGTCTAGAGAGGAGCAGGTATGAAAGATCAGGTACAATCTGATGGCTGATGTAAACCAAAAGGTTTCTGTTGAACCTTAGATTTTTTTTTTCACCCGTGAAGCCAATTTTCCTTCCACTCTGTGTTTTGTCCAGTGTTCTTCCAGTTGGTTCGTGTCTCTCTACACCATTTCAGGGGCTGCCCTTTGCAGAGCAGAAAATTGAATTTCTCAGTGAACATCTGCATTTTCCTACTGGAAAAGCAAGGAATGTCCAACAGAATGGGTCGGGGAATTTTCTAAAGGCACAAAATTCAGCAAACTGAAGCAGAGAGAGGAGAACCAGTTTTCATGGCAGCAGTTGCTTCACTTCTGCAGCCAGGATTCAACCAAGGAAGCCCTGTGGGCCAGGATGTGCTGTTAAAACATCCTTCACTAATCTCTGCTCCTTGGAAAATGGCTCTTAGCTGAGCTACGCACCTGAACAAGGTTCCCACTCTGCTGGATTCTCATCCATGCACCTTCCTGTGATTCTTTCTCTACGAGCTGACACTCTTTTGCAATGTGTTTTGTTCTTCCTCACTCTCCAGAATCCCTTTGTGAGTGTGAGTTGGTTACAGTGGGGAGAGAGAGTTTTATGGACATCTCTTGAGGAGGCAGCATTGACCAGGGGAAAGACTGACAGAAGTGTCATTGGTTTATTGATGCAGCATGCCAGGAAACGGAATATTGAGTCATGAATGTGAGGATTTTTCCTTAGTGCAGAGTAAATGTCTGTGGAGGGGTGAGGGGACATGTGCTGCTCTGCCACTGAGCAGTGGCAAGGATTGCACCCATCCCTGGTGCAAGGGTGAGAGAAACAGAGGTTTCTATTTCTCAGAAGGCATCGCTTGTCCTGGCAAAATGTAAATACATCAATCTGTAACTGCCCAGCGGTGTGTGATGGGAATCATTATTTTGGCCCCAGTTCATTATAACAGTGGTGGAATTAAAATCCAGTCTGTTGACTATTGGTTTTCTCTCCCTCAGAGGAGGCAGCTCCCTACCTGGCTGAATGTCCTTCCCAGAAAACCTTCTGAGAAATGAAGAAATATCATTCTGCACCTCATTCTGCAGGTGGCAGAGTTCAATACATCTAAATCCACCATCTCTGGTTCACACCTGAAGCTGGGCCCAGCCTTTCTGCAAGACAACACCACAAATACACAGCACAGAGGCTGATTAAAAACATTTCCATATAGCTGGTAGCTGGTTGCAATTGAGAATGTGAGTTGCTATACTGAGATGCTGAAAACTGTAAACAGTATTTGCATTTTGTTATGCATGTTTTGCATAACTTTAAGGATGTTTTCTTTATCCTCAAGTGGGTCTGTTTTGAGCCCATAATGTACTGTGAAGTTCCAGGAACAGAAAAATTTGTTGAGCACAAACAGGTCAGCATCACAGCAGATGTAAGTGTTCAAGCAAAGAGTGTTTTGCATCAAAAATGGGTATATATTTGCATTTTTTATGCAAAAAGCTATTTAATTGGCACTGTGAATGGGGCCTATAACTGAGGCAGCACAGAATTCTATGAAATTGAAAAGTTCTGTGTAATTTCTGAAAAACAAAGCCTATTTTTCACAGCTCTAACTATAGATAATATTTAATCCAATTTAATCATCAGTGAGCTAACATGGCAGAAGCACTCCGAGCTCCTTTATCATTATAAGTTTTTCATGTCCCTAGCTCTGTGCAGTGTGCATTTTTAAAACATTTTTTTAATGAAATGTTTATCTTATTTAATTGCTAGGAAAAGAAAAAAGTGCAGAAAGATTGAGATCTGAATTTTAAACATCCTCATTTTAGGTGTGTTGGTTTTAGTTCTCAGGTTTAAGGGAGTTGCCCTGGGGGAATCTCAGCACAAGATTCCTCTGGAAAGCAAAAGTAGAAGTTTTTTATTCCTGTCACAGTTGTTGTGTCAGAGTTAAGGTGCCTGTTCTAGAGCTTGCCTTGGAACTGCATTCTGTGATTACTGCCCTGAGCTGATTAAGAATTCCAGCATTTTATTCCCCAAATCCTGACTTTTGAAAACACTATTTTATGCAGAATGAGTTCTGTTTTCTAGTACTTGGGGAGTCACCATAAATTGGTCCTCTGAGTTGGTTGCTCCCTGGAAAAGTCTCGGTTTCTCTTCTGAGATTCAGGTGGTTTTAGAGTCTTTTTGCCTTCTGCAAAGCCCTGAGCCAGATGCAAGAAAGAGACGGAGTCTTCAGGTTCTGATTTTCAAGGTTGCACGCTTTGTTTATTGTTTCTTATCTTGCAGTTTTCTCAGTGCCCAACTAAGGTCTGTGCAGCTGCTCGGGCATCTGGCGACTCCTCCCACACTGGGCTGTCTCCATCTTTTATACTAATTGTTACGTGTTCTTTATTTATCATTATTTGCCAATACCTATCACTTATACTAAAAAGGTCATCCCTACTTTGACCCAATCTCCTTAAACTACTTTGTGCCACTGTCACTGCAGAAAATGGAGTGAGGGAAGAACAAAGAAGAACAGGAGACAACGCCCCAAATCCTCCATCTTGCTCCCATTCACTTCCATACTAAAAACCCAAACCTACTGTTTTCTCACCCTGTGATAAGCTAAACTACTATCTTTCACACTCTTGTGGCTTGCAATCCTTCCCGCAGTGCAGGAAGCCTTTCCCATGGACTGGGATCAAAGCCAACGTCCCTCTGGGCTCTGTGCCAGGGTCCCAGACCCCCCTGTCCAGGTCTCTGACCTTCCAGGGCAGCCAAAGGAATGCCCTGGACTCCAACAGAAAAGGAAGTGACCTCCATCCCAAAGCTGCTTTTAATCCAGTTAATTGTTACTATCAACTGTTAATTCTTTCTTATGCAATAAAAATATATATATTATATAGTATATAGTATATAGTATATAGTATATACTATATAGTATATGGTATATAGTATATAGTATATGGTATATAGTATATATTAAATATTAAATATTATTTATTTCTCATGCAATCCTCCTTGCTCATGTTGATTGATTTTTATTTTAGTGAACAAGTGTCTTCTCTATCAAAATTCCACCACACATTCAGTCTTACCAGACTGATTGGACAATGCAAACTAAACAATGATTTTTATACCCAGTGTCAAGCTCATCTCCCTGAGCTGAGGAGGTGAAGTAGGGGTGTGGAAATTGGCCAGTACTCCTCATGCAGGTGGGTGATTACCAGTTGCCTCTAGTGGCTGACACAAAGAATTTCTTGTTTGGTCTCAGAAAAAGGGGGAAAAAAAGGGAAAAAAAAAAATCTCCATTTTTTGAAACTGTGTTTATAAAGAACCCCGAATTTCAATATAGGATCAGAGGAAACATGTAATTTTAAGTCAGTAGTGTGGTTGGTCTTTTTTCTTTTTTGCACTGACATTATTAAATTAAAAGGGGATCCTTCTTTCACAGCGTAAGGGAGAACTATTTTTTCCTTCTATAAGTAGAATTTCTTGTGTCAAAGGCTTAAGATATTTTGTAAATACTATAAGTGTGTTAATACATTTTGAATTCTGTGCTGTGAGTGCAGCATTTCTAGACAATGTCATTAGCCTGAACAGGGAATCTCAGTCAAATGTCAGGATCTTGTCTGTAAGGTATTTCCACTCTTAAGTGTAGTGCAGAATGTCCCTGTCATTCCAATTAGTGCAGCTGATTGGTATTAAATTTATTTTATTTGACATACTGCAATATTTTCTGAGACATTAAATTTGAAGAATTAGGGATTTTAGGAAAGTTAAGATAATAGTTGCTGAATTAGCCAAAGTAGGTAGATAGGCTTTGCTTGCAGTTAACAGAAGCTGGATCTTAGATAAGCTATCCTGGATTTAGTAACTCATTGCTTGTCAGCTTTATGTTTATGTAGCTGTGCTTGTAACAAAAAACCAAAATGCGGTAAAAAAGATATAAGATATAAGATATAAGATATAAGATATAAGATATAAGATATAAGATATAAGATATAAGATATAAGATATAAACTGCAGACTTCCTGCTTAAAGAACCCATTCAACACAGGAAACTATAAGTTCTACCAAGGATTCATTTATCACAAATGCATTGAAGAGACAGAAAGGTGTTCTAGGTTACAATGTAAAATGTGCCCAAAGTATGTATTCTATCACCATCTACATGAAATGTTGAAACTAAGTTGTGCACTGTTTCTCTTGCCCCCTCCCTCCAGACTATCTTCTGTTAATGGCCCATCAATGCCTTCCTGCATGACTCATAGATAACTCCCTCCAGGAGCTATCTCTGTTTAATAGGCAATCAAGGACCCATTACAAGACTGATACAATGATATCAGTCCATTGTGAGATGCTCCACCCAGAGGGAGGAGCCAAGCATTCCCACCTGGATATAATCTGGCATTTGGGACAGCACAGGCAGCCTTACCCACTGGATTCCCAGAGGACAAGAGCTACCAGACCTTTCTGCAGGAACACTGCTTCAACAAGACCACTTCATCTGGACTGCTACCACCACGGTGTCAGGTTGTATTCTGACTCTGTCAGTGATCTTTTGTACCATTGCATGTGTTTTATTTTATTTTATTTTACTTTTTTTTTTCTCTCCTATTAAATTGTTTTTTCTGACTTGGAGTCTCTTGCTGGTTTTGCCTTCAAGCCAGCACAACATTCCATTAAAAAAAAATAAAAAAATTACATCAGCATCCATCTTTAAAGCATCAGTCCCTGGCTCAATCTTTAATCTGATTGGTTTGAAATCCCAAAGGTTTAAACTGAATCCTGTACTTTTGCAAAAGCAAAGCGCTGCCTGATTGCTGTATTAAACACAGATGCTGTTGACTTGCACAAAGATCCTGAAATCACGTTTTGCTTTCCTTATTCAAAAATTAGTGTGATCTTTAAACAGCTGCTTTGTTGAGTCCACAGGTAGCTGCACTTTATTTGGAGAGAAATAATTCCTGTATCCATATGTTTCCTTCCTTTCAAAGGCTCGGTGGAAATTAGGTAAACAAACAAAAAATCCTACTTCAAACTGCAGTGTATAGGGCAGGCTCTGCTTCTGTAGAGATGCCAGAAAGAATTCTGTGAAGACCACATCAAGTCCAATAGCAGCATGAAGGTGGTAACTGGGGTCAGAAGTCTTTCCGTTTACTTGGTGTTAAAACCAACGGTGTTTGGCTGCATTTAAATCCTGACATCTGGGGAAGAATCTGCAATACTGGGGCCTTCAGGTGGGAGTTCAGCTTTCCAATGTGCTCCCAGATGAGCACTGAAAATGTAGCAATGAATTGAAGTAAGACTTTTACCTGATTCACATCTGCATTACAAAAATAACAATAGCTCCCAGACTGTGAACAACAAGCGTTTGAAGAAATGGGGTCAGGAATATTATCATCCTGAGTTAGAGAGTACCTTCTCTGTTTTTCTCAGCACATTGCCACACATGCTGCCAGATAGTATTTATTTCATTTTACACAAGTACAAAAGAGGCTCCTATCAAATCCCTGCACTTCAAGTTTCAGCTTCTACAGCATTTGATTTTGTTTCTTGCATTACCTATTTACAATTTTTGCTTGATTTGATTCTTATAGTTGTGCCTTGTCAGAATGCTATAAAAATCTCTTCAGTTTGTGATATGGGCAAAAAACACTTTGATGCCTCTGATGTTCAATCCCAGCTTAATTCATGTAATGTTAGAAGGTTTAATGTCAGTGCCCACATGCCACATCTCAGAACCAGATCACACTTTGGCAGGATTGGCAGGCTCAGCTTAGCAGAGTCCTGGATTGACAGACTGTAATGGGTCTGGGAGATACTCCTGGGGAAAGCTGATTCATCTTTTATCATGGTGGAAATATTCATGCTTCAGTTATCTCATATGGAAAACCAGCATTTTCAAATCAAAGGAACAGCTATGAAATCAGATTTTTCTTGGAGTCACTGCTCTGTGTGTAAGAATCGTTTTTACCTGAGCCAGTGCTCTAAAGAACAGGGACTGTGTCCATCCAGCATTTCTGGGTCCCAGATGTGTGAAAACAGAATATGGAAAGGTGGGTGCAGACTTCTGTGTAATTATTGGTATAATAAAATATACACAGCTTTAATAATCTAATACATCCTCACCATCAGCACGTTTCACTGCAGACAAACTCACCAGTGGTCTTTGTTGCCTTCACTAGGAGGTCAAAAGAACAGAATTTCTTAAACTCCAGCTCTTCAGACAGAAGGGTTCAAAGGCAGGACAGCTGGAAAGGGAGACATTACAAGATCTGGTCTGATGGATCAAGATAAACCAGAAAGTGCCAATGTAAAATATCTTTAAAGTTAAGAGAAAAGTATTTTAATAAAATTTTTTTCTGTATCTTTTCTACAAGGAATGAAGTGATGTAACAGAAAAGGTATGGAAATTCAGAAGAGAGCCCATGCATCATGGCTCACATGATTCCTGCTCAATGTTACCTGGTGGGCTCCCGAGCCAGGCAGTGCTCCTGTGTAGTAGTTTTAGTGTTTATTAGAATTATTTATTCTTTTTTTCTACTGTGAGATATGATTAGGAGAAAAGCAAAGCAGGCTCTAACTTAAGGGGTATAAAGACAGGTTTATTAATACACACTAAAAATAAAGAATCAAATGAAACTTTCAAAATACCCTTCCCTTCTAAACTGTTAACTTTCTTACAAACAATGCAAGGAGGCAAACCTTAGAACTTTAGGTCAGTACTACTTATAAAATAGTCTTTCACTCAGTCTTTTAAGAGAGAGAAGTTTTTCCTTATTTTTTTCTGGTAACTTTCCACAAGAGAAATAGCCTGCTTGTGGCCTTCACTTCTCACAAAAGCAGCCCACCCAGGAACTTCTGCAGTTGCAGACCTTCTATATTACGTAGCTTTTCCTGTGACTACATATAGGCCGTAGACTTACACATATTGGGGTGTCACATTTTAAAGATGCACAACTCAAAGGCAAAGGATTTTTCATCTCAACGAACAGAGATATTTTCTTAATTCTTCACTAGCACAGAAGGCTTCTTCTTATCTTTCTCTGTTCAAATATCTTATAAGATCACTAAATTACAGCTTCTAGTTTAATATTCACTTAGTAAATCACAGATACTTTTGCTCAAAGAAATCCACAAATCATCTCCCTAATTCATAATGTCCACATTTTAAAGGAATATTTTAGCATATTCATGTTACAGTTTGTTACCACAACTCATAGGAAATTTCAGCCTAGAACTAAGGCAACTTGTCATCTCTTCGACCTCAGGGGTCACTTTTCTTTTAGTGACTTAGATATCTTCATATTGTTTCTTTACATATCTCCAATTTAGCCTTTTCTTTCTTTCTCTGAGAAGGGTTAGAACTTTAAAAGCTTCATCTGTGTCAGGAAAGAGTTAAATTTGCTCAGGCCTGAGGTGGTCACATGATCTCTGCCGAGCTGCAGCTCTAGTTGCGGGGCTGGAGAGACGAAAAGCCGTGCTCATGGGGGAGGCTGGTGGATGTTTTCCCTTCCACCCCTCGGTCTCACTTAGGGTGGCTCAGCTTTGAGTTGCTTTGAAGCTGCAGGCTTTTTTTTTTCTCTGCTGCCAGCTACTACTAAGCCTGGCCATGGCTTGGCCCCCTCCGCCACGGCCCTGGACACGCAGCCAGCACTGCCGAACTGTAGCCTCCCCTCTCCTCTGCCGGCAGCCAGGGGAAAGGGGGCTCAGCTGACCCGGGCCGCTCCCCATGCAGGCAGCCGCTCCCTGAGGCCTGCCCGGGCCCGGCCCGGCCGCCCAGAGGGCAGCGGGGCCTGAGCCAGGCGCCTGTGCTGCTCGCGATGTTACCTTGTGGCTGGCCTGGAAGGAAGAGAGCTCCCCGGGTTTCCCGGGCTGATTTTATGATTGTGTGACCCAGAGGTGTATCCCTATATTTAATTGGCTACTCTGGCTATCCATCTTGAAAGCCATTCACCAATTGGCTTTTACTATCTTTGCTAAACTAACACATCCTGACACAACCAACCACGGAAAATGAGAGGTCTCCACACTTCCGTGTGTGGGACTGCCACCATTTAAATTACAGCAGCCTCAATTAGCTCTGATATGCGCTGGGATTGAAACTGGGAATGGGATTTGTACAATATTTTATATTCCAATTCTAACCTTTGCTCCAGTCCTGCAACACGTTCAGCATCTCACTCTCCTTTGCGGAGACTGAATTGTATGCTCTTCTTTTTTTCTTATACCCTTTTTTTCTACTTCCTGCTGAATGAAATGTCATGAATTCTTGTTCCCTTAAAGTTGCTAAGGAACTGTGTCCAGCCACTGCAGAGCTTTCAGGTATTCTGTTCCAGCAGCTGCTCAGCTCGGTACAAAGGCACTCAGATAGAATTTTTCACTGCTTCTCACACGAGCTCTGCTCTGTGGAAGGAGATGGAGAAAAATTATTCCCATGGAAGGTGAAGCAGTGACTGGATGGAATAAGCTGCCTCTGTGGATAATGATCATCTCTGATATTGCTTCATCATTCCTGGAGAGCACAGCTATCAATCCATGCCTAATCTAGACAATGTATTTCTACCATAAAATCCCCACATAGCAGGAAATGACAACTGCAAAAGCTGATTTATCCAAGCTGCTCTGCTAGCTCCTATTCCATGGCAGAACAGATAGTATGCTGACAGACAGACAGCTTAAGGCCGAGCTCTCACTTGATCTCATTATGTGCCAACTGATGCAAGTTAGGAACTAAAGTAGTAAATTGTCATGTAGCAAACAAAACTTTTGTAACAGCTTGTAGAAATAGTTTCCAGATAAAGCCAATACACTTTAATTCTTTTGTTTTCTTGAAAAGTAGCTTAGACACTGACCTGAACCACTATAGCTTCTTGTGGAATAATTCCAATAAAAGCTGCTCTTTCAGAGAAATATTTGAAAGAACAGCACTTTACTAGTTCTCATGTATGTTTAAATTGAAAGTAATTAGTGATTGATTAGAGCCAATTACATCTAGGTCAAAATGTTAAATACAGATGTAGCCATTTACCTGAGAAGTGGTTGAAGTGACATTTATTGCTGTTTGTTGTGCTAAAAACAAACAGGGTCTGACTCCATTCCCTTCCAGACAAACAAAGCAGAGCTGGGTTTTCCTGCAGTAATACCACAGCCTGTCAAGTCTGGGGGCTGATTCCACAGGAGCAGGGCTGTCTAACTTCACCCAGGAGACAGGCAGGTCTATCTGAGACCTGTAATCTGACAGAAGCAGAAAAGTAGAAGAGCTCTCTCTGAATAATATGGGGGGTTGCCTATATTTTTAAGCTTTCTCAACACGATACAGTTTCACACAAAAATGTTTGGGTTTAGCTGAGCCTATTCTGCAGGACTGAATTAACAAGAGCAAATAAAAAACCAAGAAACCCAATTGATGCAGTGTCCATCCTCGCGCTTGCCAGCGCGGCCACAAGCCAGCTCAGTTTATGCACTGCAGCAACGTGGATGGGTCGGGGCAGCAAGTCGGGCGAGCCGCCTCCTCCCCGTGGGTTCTCAATTCCCCCCACGCCGGCGACGAGCGGATCGATGGAGAACGCAACCGCGGCGGCTGAAGAAAGGGCGACTCCTCTAGGCAGGGTATAACGGTGTTTATTGCAGGGAGGGGGAGCACGGAGCTCAGCACTCTCTGACCCCCTGCCCAGAAGAGCCCTGGGAGCAGGTGTGCATGAGCTTAAAAACAGGGGAGGGGACCGGGGTGGCGACAACCGGTCAGCCAATTACAATAATGAGGGGTATAACTGGGGGTATAAACCTAATAACTGGGGGCCAACCAAAAAACGAAGAGAGGGGATTGCCAGGGCCCCAGCCTATCACTCGACCCCCTCCCTGGAGCTTTCTAGAATCCAGGGAAGGGTCCTGGGGTGACAGACAGGGCGCCCAAGGGGAGAGAGAGGAGATTGACAATTAGGTATAAAAGGGGGAAGAGATGACTGACATATAACAGACTTTCTCTAACTCCGGGCAGACAGGTTACAACCAATACTAAAAACAGGGGAGTACAAGGAACAAACCATTACAGAAAACTCAATATAAATTACATTAAATAGATAAAACAAATGCACACCACCACACCCAATTAGCGTTAATCCTTGAAAATATAAAAAATATTTACAATTTTATTTTTTTCTTGTCCATTTCACTGACTTTGAAAGTCAATCCTTTTTGCTGGCTTCATTTTGACACTTCATTAGCTGGTGGGTCACCACCTTCCGCTCCAGTGAGTAGTGGTTATTTTTCATGCCAACACAGACAGAGGATTCAGACCTGATTTGTATTGCAGGTAATAAATGGCAATTATCTGCACCTTTTTCTGATGTGAATCGCTGTCTCTGTATTGGGGGAACTAAATCTTTGTAACTTTGATGGAAGTGGATTAAAGTATAACCAGTCCTCCTCTGGGGCAAACACTTAGAGGTCATGCATTCAATTTGGTGTAATTACTGTCAGTTTAATGATGAAGATGAAAGAAGATAGTGTGTACTTAATCAAGCAGATAAGCATATGAAGCTTTTGCATTAAAGATTTAATGGAACAATAGACACAGAACTGGAAAATGGACAGTGAGCAAAGAACGGCCCTGCTGTGGCTGCTCTCCTTTACTCAGAGTGCTCAGGACAAACAGTAAATCCTTTCTTCTTTTTCCTCCATCCTTTTTCTGGAGATGCTATGACAAAAATCAGGGAAAGAGGAGACCAAGCTCAGCTTCAAGAAATGTAGTTAAATTTCACATTTTTCCCATAGATGAAAATGTGAAAGATGCCAAAGTAAATGCACAAGAATTTAAAATTGCTGGAGTCATGAAAGGGTGGAGTTGGCAGGAACTTTAAAGTTCCCCTAATCCAACCCCCCTTTCATGGACACAGCCACCTTCCACTACTCCAGGCTGCTTAAATCCCCATCCAACCTGACCTTGAACACTTCCAGATTATTTATAGAGCAGACACAGCATTGCCACACTGGCAACAGCTTTGTTTTCTCTGACTGTACCAATATCACCAGCAGAAACGGAATCTGTCGTAGTTCATATACTTAAAATTCAAACTTTTATTTTACCTACCTTCAAAACCACTGGTGATTACTAGGGTGTCTGCAGTGTGTAAAATTCTACATTTCCCCATCCTTGCAAGGAACTCACACTCAAGGCTGCCTCTTTCTGGGCTGAGAGGCTAAGCACAGGCATCACATCCAAACCCATTCTGCTGCGTGTCCCTTGGATGCAGCACTTATCAGTGGGCTTTTCCTGGCCATGCTTTATATGCATTATCATGCTCTGTAGGACACTCAGCAAGCACAGCAGCTTTCCAGAGTAAAAGCAGTTGGTTGGGGCCTCTTGTAATGCAGCAGTTCAGCAGTTGAAAGGATTGTCTGTACATTTTGCAGCAAGGGTAAAAAAAAAAGGTGTTGAATAAATTATATTCCATGGAATAGGAAACATGAACATGAGCCTGGTGTACTCTGAGGAATGTTAACACAGAGCCAGGATAATGCTACCTCCTGCTTCTGGGAGGATTAGTTTCCCAGCCTGAGAAAATGATAGGGCCACAAGTTATATGAAAGGAGATAGCAGGAAGCAGAAATACATCTTTCTTTAGATGTATATTAAAAGAAAATAGTGATGATTATTGAGACATATGACACAGCAATTCAACTCCAAGATTCTGATCTAAGATATAAAACCTCGAAGCAGGATTAAGCTCCTAAACTCACAAAGAATTTAAGTTTTAATATACACTTTCCTCTTCATCATTTTCTATTGACTAATGTGGGTGATATCCCAGTTGGATAAAGTCTGTATTAGACCAAAAGGTCAGGACTTTATTATCACCATGATTCTGTTCAGACTGATGAACAGGAGAGCCTGATACACAGTTCTGCCCAGTGCAGTATTTAGAGCAATATTAGTTATTTGGTGATCTGCTTAGACTCTAAAGGCAGTGGGACTTAAATCCCAGGGACAATTGAAGGCAAACAATGGCAAGGGACTGTAGATTTTCTAAACCTCAGATAACTGTAAGATGAGCCTTAGTAAAACATCTCACTGTGTCATTTCTATTTGGGAACACAATTCTTCACCTTCTGCCACGACGGCTCTGTTTACCTGTTGTAATGCATTAATTGGGTTTATATGTTATCGGATTTGTAATGTTTTTTCTATATATCTGTCCTTGCCCAGCAGTGCCCATCCCCCACACTGAAATGTAACCTAACTCTGTTCCCTTCCCGCTTCTCCCTTATTGGGTGGTGCCTCTGGGCCCTGCCTCTGGGCCCTGCCCCCTGGGGGAAAAAGCCCCGACGGGGGAAGGGCAAGGTCTCTCTGGCATCGGCGAGCCATCAGGACAGTCCATCCAAGCAGGGCAGGACTTGAGAATAAAAGCTGTAAAATCCCACCCGAAGCCAGAGAGCAGACTCTTTTACTTTTGCCATTGGCGGTTGTCTAGTCTCGTGGGGAAATACTACAACTGGCACGCAATGTGCGTCTCGAAGCCACAAAAGGTTCCCAAAAAGCTGGAAGAACCACTTGGGGAGCACGTGGCCAAGGAATCTCACGCAGGTACGTGAGTCACAAAACGTAGCCCACCCATGCAGAGACACAGACCCGTCAGGCTTGGCATTCACTGTGGAGTCTCCAAAACACAGGATTCTACAGGCCAGAGCTGCAGTTTTCTCCTTTGGACTCAAAAAACCCATCGGAGTGCTGCAATTTACAGCCTGGCTCAGCTGCTGATCTCCCTGCAGTTCATTCCAGCCAGGAAAGCTTGACACAGCCAGTACTAACGAGGCAGTCTGTCTTGTAAGAGCTAATTCCATGCAATGGGCACACTGGAGAGCTCTGCTCACACCCACAAGTCAAAGGACAGGAATAATCTCAAAAAGCCAGCAGAATTTCTGCAGTGAAAGTGAAGAAAATGAATTGGCACAAATCAAGCTCAGTTTTGCAAGTCCAGGATGGAACACAAGACCCCATTCCCCATCGGTATTTGTCAGCAGTTAGTATGAATCCTGTATTTATTAGTGACACAATCTGTTTTGCTCCTATGAAAAGAATAATCTTGGCCTTCTGTTGGAGCAGGAGTTTGCACAGAACCAAGGATATAGCTGGGAGGCTGCAAAGTAATTACCTGAATCAGAGGTGAAGAAAATGATGCCCAGGACTCAAAAGTGCAGAAAAAGCCAGATGCACTCCAGATCTGGGAGGTGTGAGTTAAAGGGTACTCCTTGGCTTAACCTTGATTAGATAACTGTGAAAATAATGGTGTGAAAGGTCAGCTGCTTGCTTCTCTCCACACAGCAGCACTGAGGTTTCCAAAAAGATAAGCTGACATCCACATGAAATCATTTTGGACAGCAAGAGCTTCAGACAAACAGCTCCTCACAGGAGGGCCTGGAGAGGAGACCTCTGGATGTGGCTCTTGGGATGTGCTGGAGCTGGGCTGGCAGCTGGACAAGATGATCTTGAAGGTCTCTGCCAGCACTAATGATTCTGTAGCTTCACCTGAAAAGGACACGAGTTCAGCTATTCCCCTGCACATATTTAAACCTCCTCCTTGCTGCCTTCCAGATGGCAGAGATCAACAACACCCAGCTGGGCCCTGTACTGAATGCATCCAATTCAAGAGAACAGCATAAACAACTTCGTTTAGCAAATCTGAAACAAAGTATATAAAAATTCCTGGTACTTCACAGAAGGAAAATTTCTTCCCTCTTCCTGATTTACATCTGACAAGAATGCCATAATGCACACAATACACAAAATGCTCATTTATGGTTTAGAAATCCTACACAAATAAAGTTTGAAATCTTCCTGTGGAACTGAAAATGTGCAATCAATGAAAGACCAACAGTTTATCAATGGTAGTTTCATCAGTGATTACTTTATGTAAGGGCAGCTTTCCTGTAGTCCTTTGTTTAAAAATTAGAAGTTAATTCAGAGCAACATGAGGCAGCCAGAAAAGCATTGTCTGCCACCTAAAAAGTCACACATTTGAAAGTTATTTTACATTCAAAAGAAATCCTACTGCTAACAATCACCACAAAAGTAGCAGAGAATTTGACAATATACCCCAAAATTAATGTAATCAAAAAATGTGTTTTCAGGGAAAAAAAAAGAACAACCTTTTAATATTTGTAGAAGTCTGGTAAAATAACAATTGATTCAGTGAAACTTGCAAGTAGCAAGAAAACAATGAGTGACTCTTCCCATTAATTATCTGTTATAACATTCATAAAGTCTCAGTATTTCAGACAAGTTTAAATGAAGACATAATTCTCTCTGAAATTCAGAGGCATCATCAGATAAACAGAATTTATCAACATGCAAAATCATTGAATACTATGGATTTTAATGCCAACAGCAGCTTTCATATCTGCCCCA
This sequence comes from Hirundo rustica, assembly GCF_015227805.2. NCBI lineage: Eukaryota > Metazoa > Chordata > Aves > Passeriformes > Hirundinidae > Hirundo > Hirundo rustica. The sequence continues at coordinate 15,428,591 of NC_053487.1, read as the reverse complement.
TAACAATGTAATATTAACAGGGGGCTTTTTTGCAGTTCAGTGAAAGTGTAGGTCAATTTGTAACCCATTCACTTAAAACACAATCTTCAGAACCACCCACATCAGAGCAGAGGAAATCTGGAAACAGCAGCAGGATGAGCCTGCTTGGTTCAAAGAAACCTTTGCCACAAAGGAGGAGAACACAACCCCAAAGTGATGGACAGACAGAGTAAGCACTGGTACAGCTCCATCTGCCTCTGTCTCCACATAGTCACTGATTAACTGAGGCCAGGATATTATAGAATTTATAGAACATGCACAGGGATAGATCACCTCTGGAACCAAACAGCAAAGTTAAATATCTGCAGCACTCTTGCTGGGTTTCAATCTTGCTCACTTTCTCAATACCGTTTTTGTTGGCTTTTCTACTTTTCATCACACTTCTGCCATGGTACAGATGGCAACCTTTGGCTAAAATTGAAGAAGGAAAGATTAATTTTGCTTTAACAAAGAAAAGGCAAAGGTACAGGACATGTACCTCAAAGACTATCCACTCCAAAGTGAGTTCTTGATCTATTAAATGTATGTCTAAAGAGTTCCTGTCCTAAATGCAAAGACATTTGTTAATAGATAAATAACACAAATCCTCTATTTTCCCCCCTAATTCTCTGATTCTTTATATCTTTGTATGTCAAGACTAGAGAAAAAAGAACATTCCTGAACACCTGATATTTTCCTTTAGCAGGAACAACATTACTATGAAAGCAAAATTGTGTGTCTTATCCAGAAAAATAGGTTCTACAGTCAAAAAAATCACTAATTGCATCAGGCAAAAATGTAACATTAAGAATGCTTTATTTCTGGTGGAACTAGGTCATAGCTGCACATTTACAGGCATCAGAACAGAAGCTTCAATAAACAGGATTATTCCTATCAATGTTGAAAAGAATATGACTAATTACATCTAAGGTAATTAGAACTATAAACAATCTTTAAATGAAACTGGTAATCAGAATTTATTCTATTTTATTCATTCTGTTATATGTTTTGCCCCTCTAGAATGAAGTACTGGTGCACACTTGGTACGTGTGTTTAACAGCACTTAAATAGAAAATTGTGTTTGTTCTTGGATTTGCTAAAAGGAAGAAAATAAAAGGAAGTCAAAGGTCATGGAAACACACTTTGCTCTGTGCCCTTCTGGAGACTTCCCTCAGGCTGGTCTACATCCCATTTTGTCCCAGCTGAAGACAACTGACAACACTGTGTTTATAAAACTGCAAAAAGAATAAATTAAAGCTCTTAACAAGATCAACAAGACAGTTTCACTGCCAGTGACCTGAAGGTGCTGCTGCGGAGTGCTGTTAAACCCTCCAATCCACTGTTCTGCCAAATGCCTTCACCTCCAGGGTCACATGGCAACCACCAGCTCTCACCTGGTGAGGTGACTACTCCTTCTGTCTCTTATGGGTATGATTTAACTCTCTGCTGGTAAGAGTTCCCCCTGACCTCCTAAAATACAGCTTGGACAAAATTTCATGTTAATTTTTCCAAAACTCTCTTCCCCCCAGCAAATAAATTTGTCCTTTATTTGCTCCCTTCTGAATAGATTTTTCTTTCTACTTTTTTTTAAATTATTATTTATTTATTTTTTTAATGGTGTCATGAAGGATTTCTTTCTTTATCTGGGACATTAAAGGACAAGGAAAAAAAAAAGTTAAAAAATCATGCACAATCTGCAGTTTTCCAATAAGAAGCAGCATCTCCTACCTGCCACTGGAAATAGCTACTCAGTATCATTAAGTATCTTCAGTTCCCCACAGCTAGACAAATCCCAAAGTACCTCATTACTGCATTTTTTTTATTGACAACATTTATAATTTTATGGAATGTGGTACTGTAATGGTTTTTATTGGGGCACCTCACTCCCGGGGAAAAATCTTGGCTAGCTCCAGACCCTGGTGCGTTACCCTGATAATGGACAGAAGGTAAAAGACAGAGGCACTCTTTTTCTTCCTCGGGACCACAGTCCCACAACTTTATTATAGAACCCAAACTCTAGGAGTGACAAGAAGAGAAAGTCTCATGGCGGGGATTTTAAACCCGGGGAAAAAGGGGGCGGGGAAGGGGGGGGGGAGAGGAACCACAACCAATGGGAAACAACCTAGGGGAGGGGTGTAAGGAGGGACCGACTAGAGGATACCAACACCAGAACCCAGAGGGGGGTACAGAACATACCATGTGCAAAATATAATAAAACTATTTTTTGTGTGCAAATATGACAAATCACCCAGTGCAATATAATAACAAAATGAACTAACGATTTAGTGCACTACGACAGATTTTAATTCAAAAACAGGGCAGAAACACCAATTAATGTAGTGGTTTCACGTTCGCTAAATTCTTGTTGCCAAATTTAGTGCAGTGGTTTTAGTGTTTATTCTCTTTTTTGTGGGAGAAGATCAGGAGAAGCAAAGCAGGGTTAAGCTTAAAAATAAACAGTTTATTAACACACACTAAAAGAATGGAAAAGTTGGAAAAACAAAACAAAACAAAACAAACCCAAAATGAAACTTCAAAACACTCTTCCCTTCCCTTACAAACTGTTAACTTTCTTACAAACAACATAGAGAGACACAACCTGTGATTTTCAGTCAGTTTCACCATTTAAACATAATGTTTCATCACTTTGGGAGAGGAGTCTCTCTAGAGTCCCATGGAGACACTCGTCACAAGACTACAACAGTCTAGTGGCTCCCAATGCCACAAATCTGCAACTGCCTGAAATTTTTGCAGACTGTGCAGTCCCACGCATTAGCAGCCTTTCCCTTGGCTACTCATAGGCCTCTCTGTGTATCTAGGGTACTGTTTAAGAATGCTTCTTCTAGTATAAAACAAGGATTTTCTTCTATCTCTAAAATTGTCTGTCTCAACAGAAATAGAAACCTCCTTTTACCCCAGGAGCCGAGGGCTTCAAATCACTTTCTCCTCTCTAAAATCATCTTTGTCTCAAAGGCTGAAACCTCCTTTTACCCCAGGAGAGAGGGGCTTTGAGATTCTCACTTAAATCTCAATCATATCAATCCCTAATTTGATTAGAACCAGCATTCCCCCAAACAACATTAAGATGTTACAAGAAATAGTCCATTTCTCCATAGTTTACCCCAGAGAAGTCCAATTAAAAATGTCCACATCCTCAATCCCTCTTCTAATAATCTTTAGCAGTTCTTACACTCTTGCTCCACTGACTTCATGCGGTGCCTTCTCTACATCCACTCTGTCTCTTTCTTTTCTCTCTCAGGGAAGGGTTAGGCCTTGGAAGCTTCATGTTGCCAGGAAAGGGCTAAATCTCTGCCCAGGCCTGCAATGGCCATGTGATTTCTGCAGCGGGCAGCAGTCTCTCCACCGCTGTACCTCAGATCGATCCGGTTTCCTCCCTCCACTCTTTTTCTTTCTCCATCTGGAATCACCGGAGGAGGGAAGGGAGGGGGAGAGCTCTGCCCACCCCTTGGTGACAATGGGGGCGGCCTCTGCCTAAATGTGTCCATAGTTGTTATCAGGGGCCCAGCAGAGATCCCTTCCTGCTCCGGGGCTCTGTGGCTCCGAGGAAGCCGAAAAAAGCAGTCAATGACAAGCTGCAATCTCTCCTCCCCCACCGGGTGCCGACGGGGCCCAGCCAGGCCTTGGGCCAGCTCCCCGCCCCAAGCGTTGCAGGGGGGGAGCAGCAGGCCCCACTTGATATTACCTGTTCATGTGACCAGGAGGAAAAGCACCTGACCTGCACGAAATCAGGGTTTATATGGGTACTTCCCAAAGTCACATTTGGCATTCTTAGTGGTCAAAACAGATTCCAATATCCCAAACTAGTCTTCTGATAGGTCCCTGCCCTTTCTAAAACAATTCCAAGGTCCTGACAGGGAAAAAACACTCCACATTCCTCCCTAACTAAAAACTAAACTTTGCCAACCCATGACAGGTACAATAGGAAGCAATTAAGTCACTGATGCACGCAAATGTTACCTTTTTGCAATGCATCAGCAGCAATAATCTTCTTTGAAATATGCTGAGAAGCAGCTATAAACCTTCTGCTGCCAGAGGCAAAATCCAGTGAGCCTTGATGTGCTAAAAGATCCTCACAGAAGGTGTTGCTTAAGGTCTACATACATCAAAAATAGCGATAATCAAGGTGCACGAGTGATTCCATTTTGGCATGGCTCAAAGAGAATAGCCATTGAATCATCTCTCAGCTTTCCAAAACAGTTTATTTGATCTCTTTAGTGGCTCTGTGTGAGAACCTTGATGAAGGCATGAAGGCCAGGTGCTATCTTCATGCCTTATTCATTCATCTCAGGAAAGGGGTGGGTAGATGGTGTAGTGGTTTCACGTTAGCAAAATTTTAGTTGCTAAATTTAGTGCAGTGGTCTTAGTGCTCACTCTTTTTCTGTCAGAGAGAGACTAGGAGAAAAGCAAAGCAGGCTCAAGCTTAAAAACGAACAAATAGTTTTATTAACACACACTAAAAGAGTGGAAAAAAAAGTTGGGAAAAAAACCTAAAGCAAAACAGAATGAAACTCTAAAAACACTCTTCCTTCCCCGTACAAACTGTTAACTTTCCTACAAAACAACATAAAGAGACAAAACTTGTGATTTTCAGTCAGTTTCACCATTTGAAAATAGTCTTTCACCAATCTTTAGGAGAAGAGTCTCTCTTAGAGTCATGGATCCCACTGACAACCTAGAACAGTTCTCTAGAGGGTTTTTTAACTGTCCCAAAAACAGCTGCCTGGGGAAACCTGCTTTCATGACCCCTCCCATTAGCAGTTTTCCAAGCTGCTTATAGGTCATGGGTCTTAGATTCTTGCATGCTGGGGTGTCACTGTTTAAAGATGAATAATTCCAAAAGCAAAGGATTCTTCATCTCAAGGCACAGAGATATCTTCTCACTTCTTCACTGGCGCAGAGGACTTCTCATCTCTATCTCTGTTTAAGCATCTTATAGGATTAATATCACTTAGTCCATCACAAACACCTTTGCTCAAATCCACACACAAATCTTAACAATCATCTCCCCAAACGCATATCTTTCCCATGATTTAAAGGAATAATCTATATATATAAAGTTCATTTTCATGGCTCAATAAGGATGGCATGACAAACTCCTCAACCCCCTGTCCCAATAGTCTTTTCACTCTCGCTCCACTGACTTCATGCTGTTTCTTCTCTATGTCTACTCTGTCCCTTTCTTTTCTCTCTCAGGGAGGGGTTAAGCCTTAGGAGCTTCATGTTGCCAGGAAAGGGTTAAATCTGCCCAGAGTCCTTTTTTCTCCCTCGCTGCAGCTCATGGTGTTAGATGTTCAAGGCTGCACTAGTGAGGGAGGGAAGAACTCACACAGAAACATCAGAGATCAGAGCACCCGGGCAGTCTGGAATCAAAGAAAACCCAGGCAGGATCATAAATGCCTTTTTGGCCCACCCCTCAGTGTAAATCAGGGCGGCCTCAGCCTAAATGGGGCCCATAGCTCTTATCAGGGGCCCAGCACAGATTCCTCCCTGCTCCGGGGAAGTTTGGAGAAAGTAGTTGTTGTAAAGCAGCAATCTCTCCTTCCTCCCCCCCCCCCACCTGGGAGCCGATAGAATCCAGCCAGGCCTCAGACCAGCTCCCCCCCAAAGGGGGGGAAGCAGCAGGCCCAACTCGATGTTACCTGTCTCTCTCTCTGGCCAAAGGGAAAAGGGCTGACCTGCAGGAAATCAAGGGTTTTTATATGGTACTTCCTAAAGTTGTAACTGACATTTTTCAGTGGTCAAAACAGATGCCAATATTCTAACTTACCCTCTGATAGGTCCCTGTCTTTTCTAAAGCAATTCCCACATCCTGACCCAGAAAATCATTCCACATTCCTCTATGACTAAAAAACTAAACTGTGCTAACCCATGACACTGTAAGCAGCTTAATTTGTTTCATTATGGGACTTCATAACCTGAAGCTGTAATTGGACAATTAAACCCCAATATGCAAATGGGCCAAAACTTATAAAAGTGTGAGACCTCGTGACCAGTTGTCCATTTTTTGTGGCCATTTTTAGTCTACCTCGTGTGTAGCCCTGGTCAGGCTCTTGTCCTGACCATGGTGTACCCTAAAGGCCTTTCAATAAATATCTACTTTATTCTCTAGCTCTGTCCAGTCTCTCTTTCAGGTCAGCTTTCCCAAGGCATCACCTGTGACACCCAAGATTTTGGAAAATGTATAATTGCAAGGGGGCAGGGAGTGCCTGCTGCTGCACTGTGTTTGTAAAAGTGCCCAACAGCATGGGGATGGACTGAACCAGGCAAGGCGATGCAGGCTGAGTGTCCCTCACCCACGAGGAACCTGCTGTCCTGGGGTGACTGTGTATCCCCAATCGTCTGTTGGGTGCAGGGTGGAGGGCAAGCGCAGTTTGTTTTTCCCCAGGAAAACTCTGCTCATCGGAGTGACCTTGAAGCGGGGGAGCTGGAACTCGGCAAGACGAAAGAAGCTCTGTTGTTTTTTCCCCGGCAGTTAGTTAGTTTAGTGCTAGCGTAGTTAGACGCTGTAGAATAGCTGAAGCTTTTTGCTTTTTTTTTCTTTTTCTTTTTTTGTCCTTTTTTCCTTCCTTTTTGCTTTTTTTGGTCCTCTCCTCAGAACTGTTCCAACCTCTCCGGACTAAGGACCTGGGGAAGCACCGGGGGCCTCCACAGGGGACTCACCCCACCAAGACCAGCCCTGCACATCTCCTTTTCTCCCAGCGTCAGCAGAGACAGAGCGGTGGAGCACAGTGACGACCCTCGAGGAGACTTTCTTTAAGTTTGTTATCCCTCCGTATGCGGCACGAAGCTCTTGTCATCGGGTATTGTGCTGGGAGTGCTTTGCCTGTTTAATAAACAGGTTTTTTCCACTTCTCTCTGAGGAAATCTTTTTTCCCGAACCAGTTGGAGGAGGGGAGGGGGGCCACGTGGGAGGGTTTCTCCCAAAATCTGCCTGAAACCACCACACCTGCTCATCCAGGGACAGCCAAAGCCCAGCTGATGGATTTACAGAGCCTCTTGATCAAGTAAGCAAGAAAAACACAACCAAAGGTAAAGCGAAGTGACAAACAGGCTCCAGTGAAACTTGTGTTAATCTTGCTGGAGTCTTTGCCTTCCCACATTCCTCCCAAGCAGTATGGAGTGTAGGATAGTATTGCTCTCAGCCTGAAAATTTATGTGCTCAGAGTGTAAAGGCAGTTGCAGCCTAGGCAAAAAAAGCTGTTAACTCCAAAATCTTATGAACTGAGACCTGCAATTGCTCTCAAATACTTTGAGAGACTGAGATAAATGGTTTATTAGCAATTTATCAGATGGCATTTAATCCCACATCTTTCAGACCAGGCAGGTCTGGTGGAGGGAACGAGGAGGTCAAGCCCAGTCTCTGAAGAAAGCAAGAACTTCATGGCTGGTGAGCAAAAGTCGTTCTCATAAACTAAAAGTGCAATGGTATTTACATGGTCAGCAAGGAAAAACTGGGAGAAAATATTCAGCTTTCAGGAAAACACTCTCTTTGGCCGTAGACTGATAAAATTGAAAGAGGCTTGAAACAATAAAGAATGGATGTGATGCACCATTATATTTATGTTCTAGGAACAGTAAATGTTGGAATTTTGAATGCTCAGATGTTAGTGTGAAATTATGCATCTATTAAATGTCTTAATTTGCATATTTTTTCTATCATACAAGCCCAGTTTTAAGCACTTCCTCATCTGTCCATTTAGAGATAATGTGAATTTTGATTACCCTTAAGCCTGAAGGGAGGGATAGTACTCTGTTGTGGTGCATTATTTAGGTTTATATTGTATTTCATTTTTATATTGGGTTTTGTAATGGTTTCTTCTGTACCCCGCCCCCCCCCCCCCCCCATGTTCCCCTGGAAAATGCATCTTCTGGAGGTCTGTCCCTGCTCCTTTTCCCTGCCTATTCTCCCACACTGGAATGTAATCCAACTCTGTTCCACTCCCACCTTATCCCTGATTGGGTGGTGGCTTGTCCCTGCCTCTAGCCCCTTCCCCCTGGATAAAAGCCAGGAAACCACATGGAAAAAATCTTGGCTCTTGGGATGGTGTAAGAGTCCGTCTGAAGTTCCCCTCATTTGCCTCACGATTGTCATAAGGACCCTGAGGACCCCACTGGAGTTCTGGCCTGCTCGAGGTGAATGCTTGCCAATCATCCGCAGGTGCATTTTCCTGTCACCACGCCACGGTACACTGGATTTGAGCAGTGTAATGGCAATTCTGTACCTGACTTTTGTACCTGCTTCATGGTCCCTGCTTCATGACAATAGCCTATGAATTTCCCCACCTCTTGGCCAAGTGGACTTTCTGGGGTAACTTTGGTGGTCCCCTACGGAAAATCCTTCATCTGCTTCACAACCACAGTGACAGACAGAGATCGAAGCCCCCTCCCAAGGACTGAGGTTGAGACCTCTATACAAAGCCCCTTTCAAGGACTGAGACATGAGGCCCCTACAACCCTAATACGGGGGGGTGGGGCTGACTTAACCGAAGTGAGATGTTTGCCTGCAGGCGTGGTCATTGGACCAAGAAGACGATGGCTCTCGCTTACTACTGAGAACATGGACTACCTGTTCCCCCTCAGTGGCTTCAATAGATTTCCTTGTTCCCCCCTGCGATTGAGGGCTATAATAAAAACCCCTGAGTTAACCAGAGATTTTGAGAAAGACTCTCCCCGACGTGAGAGGCGGACACATCGACCAGACCACGAGGACTTCATCTCCACGTTTGGTAGCTATATCTCCCCTTTCCTCTCTATCTCTTTCACTCTTAATCCCTCTATCGCATTTGCTATGGTCAATCAATAAAAGGTGCATTTGTTTTAATGCTGAAATCCCCTCTGTTTTGTGTTTTGCTCTCTGAGATCAGTAAATGAACCATCACGACCCCCACTTGTACGAGCGGATCATGACAGACGGGGACTGGACTGGGTTCCTAACCCTGCGGGGGCAGGACCACAGGAGAAAGATTGAATAAAGCCGTGATTCTCCCCGGACCAAGGGCAGACTCTTTCCTTTGCCATTGACGGGGGCCTGCTCTCTCAAAGAAAAAGGTTCCAGCTGCTCTGGGATCTTTGGGACCCTGAGGGAAAAATCCTTCCAGCTGTGGTTTCTCTCTCAAGCTAGCCGAGGCAAAAACGGAGCCGGGGCTCCGAGAGAGCGAGAGAGAGAGAGAGACACAGCAGTACTCACAGCATGCAAACAGCCCTACAGGATCTCCTCTTGCTGCACAAACAGCAGCAAAACCAGAAATGCCTTTGTAGGTGGGACCATTGCTACCCAGGTGTCTATGGAAGGACAAACATCCAAAATTCATGTCACACATGGCAGGGTAAAAGTAAGACTTTGCAGGTCACAGTGGTATTTGGCAAGCTGGTAATTGAAATTTTGATTTTTAGGTAATTATATTAAATGGAAGCAATCAGCAGTGCAAAGAAAACCTAGGAAAGGGAGGAGAGGATTGGACTATTTGATATTTTTATGTAAGTTAATGTCCTGAAAGTGTTTTATGTGGTTGGAATGTGCATGTTTCCCTCTGAAATAATCCAAGTGCATGCATGCAAACACTTGTTTTTCACTGTAGCCAATTTAATCTGAAGGGGTGTTAGGTGAAGGGGTTAGATTCATGCTTTGAAATAATCCTTTAGAAAGTCAGTTCCTGCATGGACAAGATTAATGACATTACTCATGGTGTAACAAGCACAGATCCTTTCCTAGCTTCAGGAAACACCAGAACAGTTTGATAGATAAAAGATACATATTCATTTCAGCGGAACTCAAACAAGGAATCTCTTTTGTGTCTCTTTAAACTACAAAAGGGCACAGAACTGCACACAGAATCCTTGCAGATAGCCTTTGTCTGGTGTTTAAGAGTGTTAAAGCATCTCATACTGAGCCTGCAAATTAAGAACTTATACAAGTCAACAGCTGTGACCTCAGCCAAGCAGGCAACTGAGTTTTCAGATAGCAAGCTGTGCCTCATTCTTCCTTGGCCAGAGCTATGTATATTTAATGCATCCTCTCACCTTCATGCTACGTGTTTTCCCACTTGATGCTTCCTGGCATCAAAAGAATGTCTTTGAGAAAAAGTCAGGCCTATTGACTCCTGAGCATACTATTTGACTTGCTGTTGAAGTAGTCTGAAGAAAGAGCTGGAAATAATGAAAGACACTGCAATGTGGAGCTGCCTTAACTGACAGTGTCAGGTGGGTCAAAGCTATTGAACAGTTTCTATTAAATTAGCTTACCTTCATCTCAGCTAGTTAAAGCTGGCACGCTGACAAATTAGTTGCTTTCTGTATATAAAAGAGGAGAGGCAGGATGAGATTCCCACTTTGTAGCTCAGTGACAGTAGACATGTCACATCAAAAGGTCAATAACAATCTGTCCATGCAAGAAATGTAAATGTGTGGCTGGTGTCAATACATTCTGGATTAGATTGTGAGATATTCATTCCTATAGCAGATGACTTCATTTGCACTAATAAAGACCATTTTATTCCAACCCAGTTAATTACAATGCCTTATACTGTGTTTTAAAATCTGATTACAGCTTTTGTTTAGCTTTGCCAATATTAGGTCTTGTGCATTTTGTGTACTATTTCTGTCCAAAGAGTGAAATTATACTTCCCTCTAGCCACCCCCCCCCCCCCCCCCCAGCTCTCGCTAGCTCAGTTATTCAGGGGTTTTAGGGAAATATATTTCAGAGAGACAGAATAAAGATTTCAAAAGAGTGGCTCTCACCCCAGCTCCAGTCCAAGCTTTATTCTCGATGTGATGTCCCAGGAGCCCAAGAAGAGAGAGAGAGAAGCAGGAAGAGACAGGGGTATATCTAGTTTTGGGCCAAGGAAAGATATTGGCCCTGAGCCAATAGGGTCAGGAGTAAGTATGATAGGGAAGAAGGGTTAAACTACATAGCACAGGCTTCAGGGGGATTCTGAGGGGAAAAACCATTCCTCAGAGGAATATAACAAAAGTGTGTTAATAGAGAAAGTTGATAGCCATGCCTGGAATGTGAAAAGGGTTAGGGGGATATTTATTTATATATTTTTGCTCATCGAAGCAGATGGATTTTGCAGTTTTCTTTAGAGGGAGAGTGAAGCTGCCATAGGCTGTGTTTGACATTCAGACAGAAAATATTATTTTGATTGGTTGGTTGCTGTAGCTGTAGATTTTCTCATATGGCCAAACTCAGACTTTAGGAATAAAAATGCTTAAAAGGTAAAACTGTTTTTATCACACTGTGATATGCTAAGTGTTGAATTTGGGGTAGTTTGTTTCTCCTCTTGACATACTCCAGACTCCTTCAATGCTGGGTTTTGATCCTAAATTACTTTCTGCATAAAGGGCTGAACTTCATCTTTTAGGAGTATTCTCTGGTAAGGACATCATGACCTGTGTTTAAGCACAGTTAGAGCACACTGCTAATTACTGCAGCACTACCTGGCAATGTTCTCAGTCACATCACTATTTCTTACATACCAGCATGAGCATTTTAGATGTGTTGAAACATAAGTATTTTGAAATTTAATTACTAAAATCACCAGTTGAAATGGCTATATCATTTTTGGAAGGCTGGAGAGTTTTCTTCTTTATAGCTGTCCTTTGATAGGGCTGTTAAATTGTGTGAACAATTTCTGTCTCTTCATAATTTTTTTTTTTTTTTTAATGAAAATATGTGGGTGCTGTAATTATGTCCTGGAGTACAATACTAAACTTGCTCCTGCTGTTTCCAGGATGTCTGTAAATCTGTGAAGTTTCATTGTCACTGAATTTAGTCTTGCCAAGTCATTTGGGCACAAACTAAATCTCCAGTTGTGCCACTTCTGATCTGAAAAAGTGCTGAACTGCACAGGGCTTGGTTTGAGGAGAGGTGAAGATTTTTACCATCTCAATGGCTACTAAACCTAAAAGAAAGCTTTAATATCTAACTTTCAAAGTCACAGCATTCTTTTTTGACAAATTTTAAGAATCTTACAGAATCACAACATTTGAATCTCACTTTCCTCTGAGGAAGATTTGCCAGCTGTAAGTGTACCTTCAGATGTGTCCAGTTTTCATGTTTTCCTTTATTTTTGCATTCATCAAACTTATCTAAGTAACTTGACTCACACCCATGAAAAACTTCTCAGGTGTCTTTCACTTGTCTTTCACTTCCAGCAACCTGTGAAAGATTTGTACTTAATTCTCCAAAGAGTTTAGAAGGTGAGGTTTGCTTGTTATTAATTTTTTTGGCATCATCTTGCTGAAGGCAACCTGAGCAGTTTTCAGAGCTTTTTTACATCTATTGCAGGGCCTGGATTCTGCCTGGAATCACAGAAGGAGTTGATCTGTCCTTAGTAAGGATCATGGCCATGCAAGAAAAGTTGACCTGCAGGAAGACACAACCTCCAGTTAATGCCCTCATTTTTCTCATCACAATTCTCAGTGAATCTGGCACAACCCCGTGCATGTTTTGTGCATCCTATTATGCCAGAGAACCATTTTATACCATGGTTTAAAGTATGGAATAAGCAGTCTCTGCATTTCTATCCACTCACGTTCCAAACACAACCTCAGTGTGCATTCTCCAGAAGATAAACCCAGTAAACAGCATCCTTACATGTCATGAAGCACTTCCAGGTAATTGTGAATGGGCTAATTAATGTGGAAGTGAAAATATTTAATTAAAATATTAAAGCTCCTCTGCAGTTAGACCTTTAATATTGAGGATTTTTCTCATTGGGCAGAAAAACAGCTGATGTGCAATATATTTCCCAGGATTTATCTTTGAAAACCCTCCCTGTATGACACTTTTTCTCTTGTGTAGGGAATGTTTTATCAATATTTGTATCCATTTAACCATTATACATCTTTAGAAATTGAGAGCACAGTCAAATTTCATCAACATGTAACAGGGAAAACACACGAACCTTGTTATAAATAAATTATCTGGAGTAATAAGAGAGCTGGTGTTCTATGAGCCAACCATCAGCCTGATATCTGGAGGCAGAAAAGAAGTAAAGCCACTGCTATTCCATGCTTCAGATTCTGATGAACATAGAATAGAATGTGGAAATACAAAGATATTAAAAGTATAAATTTTTCATCTGGTGTGCTCAGCAAGCTTGTTCTTTTTTCTTTATCCTGCCTTTCAAGCCTGTGAGTCTCTTTACTGAGGTTACTGAGCTGTCTTAATATTCTACATCAGCAATAGCTGAAATGAACACACATAAATTATGCCCAGGTAGTGGGGTCTCTAAATGAACAAGCTCTCAGAAGATATTCAGAACACTTGTGATCCCTAGCTTGCAGTTCCTGATGTCCTATTTGTGCATGTCTACCTATTTTTATCAGAAGATATGGAGGACATGTTGGCAAATGCGGTGGAAATTTTTGTTTTGTGGAGTTATCTGTAGAAGCTGATTATAATTTGTGCCTGACAGAAATTTATTATTGGCAAGCAATTTAAATCAGAAATTATATATCTGCTGTAGAGGTATAAAAGTGCATAAATATTTTTTTTATTCTCAGTAGAAAAATAAACACACGTGGAATTTCTCATCTGTGATTTTACTTCTAAAACATCCCCCTACTTTTAGCAACAATTATTATTGACAGATACCACCTATACTGTGTGGCACTCCCTTGAATCCAATTAACTGCACAATCATGCCCTGAGGTATTGAAAATAACAACCTACACAAATATCACTTTTATTGGTCAGGAAAATGCTCACTCTGTTGGAATTAGCAAAGAGTGGATTCTTTTTCATGGTGTTGCATGTGTTGTTTTGTACTGAATCTCAATTTTAGACTTATCTCTAGAGGGAAAGCACAGGAGCATAGGGAAAGAAGCATAGAGCAAATTCCACACTTTCCAACTGTGAAAATGCAGATTCATTGGATTGTGTGTGGAAAAGAAGGCAGGTTCTTGAACTCTAGCTGCTTCTCAAAAACTATTTGGTGGTTAGGATACATTATTCCAGCAAAATCATGTAGATTTTTGTCTGCGATGTGGATTATCTTCTCCTTTCCTTTCATGCTTCCTAGTTTGTGATATCTTTCTACTCCAGTGAAAAACTAATCAGAAAGAACTAAAAAAGTGACTAGATTTTGTATGCCATCAAGAAAATTACTGGTGTTCTTTATAAAGGATTTTTTTTTGCCTTTTCTTGAGATTTTTATGTAGGATTAGAGGTATCAAAGTGACATGAAAGCCTTGTACAAGAAATTTTCTTGTGCCTCTTCTCAGTAGAGCAAGGTAAAATGGGAATATGGTTCTATAATTAACTCATTGAAAATAAACCATACTATTGGGTTATGGAAAGATATTTCTAGCTTAAGCAAGGCTGAAATTCCCTGTAGTGGAACATAAAAGAGACTTCAGAGTAACTTTGTGTCTTGGTTTGAAAAGACAGGTGTCTGCTAAGGAGAGGCAGGCCTCTCCAGGAAAGGAGGAATTCAAATCCTTCCCTCCGTGTTATTATAATTTGGAAGATTAAAAAAAAACTTTTCAGTCAGAGCTATGGGGAAAAGGAATAACAGTCCTTTACTAGTAAATATAACAGGACAGACAAAAAAAACCAACAGCAATTATAACAATAGTAGAACAGAACCAAGAACCCCGAGGGCAAACGGTGGAAGCTCCGGCGCTGATGGCTGGAAGCCGGGCGTGGCGGACTGTCCTCCGCAGGCAGGGGGTGTCCTCGGCAGGCAGAGGTGGCAGTGCCGGAGAAGCCACAGCGGCTGAACCCGGGCTCACCCAAAATCCAGCAGGACAGCGAAGAAAACTCCGAATTCCTGGGTGCTCCAACAGATGGTAGAATTCCCAGGGCCAGACTTCTCCGCTACCCGTGGACTCCAGGCAGCCAGCCATCTCTGATCCATGCTTCCCCCAAGACGAAAGCCGAGCGCTGCGCGACCCCCCACCCCCAGCTCTCTCCGGGAGCTTTTCTTCCTCCCCCAAACTAAGTGATCAGCTTCTTTTTGTCCAGGTTAAGCACTCAGCATTTAGTCTCCTAGCAACTTGGGGGGAGGGGGGGAATTCTACAGGGAACTTAACCCTCAACACTTGGCTACTCAGCAAAACACTTGATCACATGATCATTGATTTTGGATTTTCATAGCTATTTCTGTACTGTTTGAAAAGTCTTAAGTCTTATTTATTTAAAAAATGCCAGTGCCAAGCTCTTTGAAAGTTTCACCTGAAACAAATTAAGCTGTTTACAGTGTCATGGGTTAGCACAGTTTAGTTTTTTAGTCATAGAGGAATGTGGAATGATTTTCTGGGTCAGGATGTGGGAATTGCTTTAGAAAAGACAGGGACCTATCAGAGGGTAAGTTAGAATATTGGCATCTGTTTTGACCACTGAAAAATGTCAGTTACAACTTTAGGAAGTACCATATAAAAACCCTTGATTTCCTGCAGGTCAGCCCTTTTCCCTTTGGCCAGAGAGAGAGACAGGTAACATCGAGTTGGGCCTGCTGCTTCCCCCCCTTTGGGGGGGAGCTGGTCTGAGGCCTGGCTGGATTCTATCGGCTCCCAGGTGGGGGGGGGGGGAGGAAGGAGAGATTGCTGCTTTACAACAACTACTTTCTCCAAACTTCCCCGGAGCAGGGAGGAATCTGTGCTGGGCCCCTGATAAGAGCTATGGGCCCCATTTAGGCTGAGGCCGCCCTGATTTACACTGAGGGGTGGGCCAAAAAGGCATTTATGATCCTGCCTGGGTTTTCTTTGATTCCAGACTGCCCGGGTGCTCTGATCTCTGATGTTTCTGTGTGAGTTCTTCCCTCCCTCACTAGTGCAGCCTTGAACATCTAACACCATGAGCTGCAGCGAGGGAGAAAAAAGGACTCTGGGCAGATTTAACCCTTTCCTGGCAACATGAAGCTCCTAAGGCTTAACCCCTCCCTGAGAGAGAAAAGAAAGGGACAGAGTAGACATAGAGAAGAAACAGCATGAAGTCAGTGGAGCGAGAGTGAAAAGACTATTGGGACAGGGGGTTGAGGAGTTTGTCATGCCATCCTTATTGAGCCATGAAAATGAACTTTATATATATAGATTATTCCTTTAAATCATGGGAAAGATATGCGTTTGGGGAGATGATTGTTAAGATTTGTGTGTGGATTTGAGCAAAGGTGTTTGTGATGGACTAAGTGATATTAATCCTATAAGATGCTTAAACAGAGATAGAGATGAGAAGTCCTCTGCGCCAGTGAAGAAGTGAGAAGATATCTCTGTGCCTTGAGATGAAGAATCCTTTGCTTTTGGAATTATTCATCTTTAAACAGTGACACCCCAGCATGCAAGAATCTAAGACCCATGACCTATAAGCAGCTTGGAAAACTGCTAATGGGAGGGGTCATGAAAGCAGGTTTCCCCAGGCAGCTGTTTTTGGGACAGTTAAAAAACCCTCTAGAGAACTGTTCTAGGTTGTCAGTGGGATCCATGACTCTAAGAGAGACTCTTCTCCTAAAGATTGGTGAAAGACTATTTTCAAATGGTGAAACTGACTGAAAATCACAAGTTTTGTCTCTTTATGTTGTTTTGTAGGAAAGTTAACAGTTTGTACGGGGAAGGAAGAGTGTTTTTAGAGTTTCATTCTGTTTTGTTTTAGGTTTTTTTCCCAACTTTTTTTTCCACTCTTTTAGTGTGTGTTAATAAAACTATTTGTTCGTTTTTAAGCTTGAGCCTGCTTTGCTTTTCTCCTAGTCTCTCTCTGACAGAAAAAGAGTGAGCACTAAGACCACTGCACTAAATTTAGCAACTAAAATTTTGCTAACGTGAAACCACTACACCATCTACCCACCCCTTTCCTGAGATGAATGAATAAGGCATGAAGATAGCACCTGGCCTTCATGCCTTCATCAAGGTTCTCACACAGAGCCACTAAAGAGATCAAATAAACTGTTTTGGAAAGCTGAGAGATGATTCAATGGCTATTCTCTTTGAGCCATGCCAAAATGGAATCACTCGTGCACCTTGATTATCGCTATTTTTGATGTATGTAGACCTTAAGCAACACCTTCTGTGAGGATCTTTTAGCACATCAAGGCTCACTGGATTTTGCCTCTGGCAGCAGAAGGTTTATAGCTGCTTCTCAGCATATTTCAAAGAAGATTATTGCTGCTGATGCATTGCAAAAAGGTAACATTTGCGTGCATCAGTGACTTAATTGCTTCCTATTGTACCTGTCATGGGTTGGCAAAGTTTAGTTTTTAGTTAGGGAGGAATGTGGAGTGTTTTTCCCTGTCAGGACCTTGGAATTGTTTTAGAAAGGGCAGGGACCTATCAGAAGACTAGTTTGGGATATTGGAATCTGTTTTGACCACTAAGAATGCCAAATGTGACTTTGGGAAGTACCCATATAAACCCTGATTTCGTGCAGGTCAGGTGCTTTTCCTCCTGGTCACATGAACAGGTAATATCAAGTGGGGCCTGCTGCTCCCCCCCTGCAACGCTTGGGGCGGGGAGCTGGCCCAAGGCCTGGCTGGGCCCCGTCGGCACCCGGTGGGGGAGGAGAGATTGCAGCTTGTCATTGACTGCTTTTTTCGGCTTCCTCGGAGCCACAGAGCCCCGGAGCAGGAAGGGATCTCTGCTGGGCCCCTGATAACAACTATGGACACATTTAGGCAGAGGCCGCCCCCATTGTCACCAAGGGGTGGGCAGAGCTCTCCCCCTCCCTTCCCTCCTCCGGTGATTCCAGATGGAGAAAGAAAAAGAGTGGAGGGAGGAAACCGGATCGATCTGAGGTGCAGCGGTGGAGAGACTGCTGCCCGCTGCAGAAATCACATGGCCATTGCAGGCCTGGGCAGAGATTTAGCCCTTTCCTGGCAACATGAAGCTTCCAAGGCCTAACCCTTCCCTGAGAGAGAAAAGAAAGAGACAGAGTGGATGTAGAGAAGGCACCGCATGAAGTCAGTGGAGCAAGAGTGTAAGAACTGCTAAAGATTATTAGAAGAGGGATTGAGGATGTGGACATTTTTAATTGGACTTCTCTGGGGTAAACTATGGAGAAATGGACTGTTTCTTGTAACATCTTAATGTTGTTTTGTCTCTTTATGTTATTTTGTGAGAAAGTTAACAGTTTGTAAGGGGAGGGAAGAGTGTTTTTGGAGTTTCATTCTGTTTTGTTTCAGTTCTTCCCCAACTTTCTTTTTCCACTCTTTTAGTGTGTGTTAATAAAACTATTTGTTCGTTAAGCTTAAGCCTGCTTTGCTTTTCTCCTAATCTCTCTCCCACAGAAAAATAATAAACATTAGGACCACTACACTAAATTTTGCAACCAGAATTTGTCGAATGTTAAACCACTACATTAATTGGTTTTTCCGCCCTGTTTCAAAATTAAAACCATTACACAGTTACCTGAAGTTAAGTAACGACTGTGCTGAGCACTGGCCTCAGCTGAAAATGAGATGGCAGGTAGTTCAAAGGACAGAATAAGGACTCACTGCACAGTCTGTAATGAAGTTTGTCTGAAATCATGCAGTATCTCTTGAGAGAGCCTGTTGGTAAAGGTAGAGCGGCAGTGACAAGAGACTGCCATGAGTGACAGTTTTGATATGACCAGCCATGGTTGGTAAAATCGATTTCAGCATGACACCCCATTTCTGTTGACAAGAGGTATATTGCAGTGTGATGGAGGAGATGCTGGCCAGAAATTGTTGGTTATCCCCATCTGTTTTCAAAACGTTTAGTCAGATCTGCAGCAATGAACCCAAATCTCCAGCATCTCATCCAAAGTGTGGCGCAAATCGAGTGCAGCGTTACTTTTGGCCAGGTCCCAAAAGTCTGTCTGGGAAACAGAACCACCTCCTTCTGGCCCAGGAAAGAGGGCTGCCAGAGGTCACCCTCAGTGCCCCCCTGTGAAGTCACCATTGACAGTAGAACCATTGCTTCCCTACATGGAACTGCAGATATGAAGTGAAAAAAACCCCACAGCTGAGTAATTCACACTTCAGAGACAGAACTCAGATTGTAAACGTTGGTAGTTGTTGGTCAGACATTTAATAACTATACTGGAGTTTGGGTGCGTAACAGTAGGAAGTTGAGGGAGCCTGAAGTTTGGGTTATTACCTTGAATCAGGGAAACCGAGGAAATAACTCATTCCCGAGTGATCAAATGGCAAATGTTTAAAATTTCTCTTTCACTTATTTCTTGCTCTCAGTTTCATGCAGATTTTCTGGTCACAAGTTTCACTAGACTGCTTTTATGTATTCAGACAGTGCTATTGAAGGGCTGCTGCTGAGCTTACAAGTTTTCTCAGAAAAGCCATGAAGCAGGGGCAAAATACTTTGACACCACTCCATCAAATATTTAACCTTTTTCATTTTTTCTTCCCTTTTTCATTTTTTCTTCACACACTGGTTATTCCAACAGCTCTACTTTAATTGTTTAGGGCTCAATTCTCACAAAGTGGTACACTTGTGACCCACTTTTAGTGCCATCTTATCCTTAACAGGCGGCATGGGAATGGCAGAACTGTGAGCAGCTTCCAGGTTTTTCTCACTGCTCAGAGGATCTGCTGCTCCAACATTCCTCTGATCCATCTGAAGTCTTCCAGCCACATGGTTGAATTTCCACACAGTACTTTCTAATTTGCCAGAGGTAAGAGGTAAAAGTTTGAGAAGAATAGATGTCTGTTTAGGAAGAGAGGTATTTCAGGCTTTATATTTGCCCCAAATTTACAATGAACCAGATAAATTTTGTGTACAGACTTCTGTTAATGTCCAGAGGTTCAGACTCAATCTCAGTGAGCCTGGTAGCACAGGTTAGTTTCATCCATGATGTCTGCTATCCTGGTTGTTTATTATAAACTTACTGGTAGTATTAACTTATATTAATTAAGACCTACTGACTTATTAAAGAAAATATGGGTATTGATCTAATATCGATACCCAACTGTGACGGACAAAAACTCTCTAACAGTTTAAAGTTAGAAAGTGTATGTTTATTACGGCGCCAGACAGCGTGCGGGATAGCTCCCAAATACACACCGCAATTTACAGGTGATTACAGAGTCCTTTTATTTACAAAAGTATTGAATACCCAAAACACAAATGCATATTCATAACCCTGGTACATCCCATTCCCCGCTTTGTATGGTAATTAGCTCAAAAGCTATTAAGCATGCGTAGTTTGTTCTTTGAAATGGGTCGGTGGTCCTTTTCATGGGGAGGGGTCCCCAAAATGAGGAAGTAAAGAAGTCTTCCTCGTTCTGACCTTTCTACCTTTTCAATGCAAATGTGATAAATGAACCCTTGGTAGGACTCCTGTTTCATGTCTTCATGACCGTTCAATGAGTTTCTGGGCAGAGGAGGGCTACAATTGTCTTATGTTCCTAAAAGTTATTCATCAGTTTCTATATTCTTCATTATAAACACAGCTAACCAAACAAAGTTGACAAGTAATCAGTTATTCTAATATGGAAGAGTGATCCCAAACCAAATTTCTCTTAGTTAATTACTAACTTTTAATTTCAGCAAAGCCTACCTATCTACTTTAGTTAATTTCAGCAAAGCTTATCTCTAACTAAAATCTTAACCCCTCTAAAAATCCTTAATTCTCTAAAGTTTATGTCTCACTACCAATATTAATGTTAATTTAAAATTGTTGACAAGTAGCTGGTCCTTTAGAGAGATTTTGCTGGACATTGCTGTACCCAATACTTTAAAAAATAAAGTTACTGGAAAATGTAGAGATTCTAAGCCCATTGCTGAAGTTAGCAGCAATATGAGGCCCCTCTAACCTGAATTTTTACCCAGCCTCCTGGACCATGTGGTTGTTGGCAGTGGGAGGCTGCCATCCCTTCATTCTAATTCTGATGGAAATTGCTTGCCTCATCCCTGCTCTGTGAAGTGCAGCTGGTAATAAACTGCCAGCTTGCTCACATTTCCAAATGGCCTTATAAACTGCAGAAAATGCTTCATGGGAGGGAACAGTACCACTATGTGCTTATCTGAATAGAACTGACAATTATAACGAAATCTGCTGCTCTTTTTCTGTTATATACTCTTGCAAGTGCTTATGTACAGTTTTATCTGAGTCTGCTGATAGTACTAAAATCTTTTGGAATCTTGATGGGAATCCAATTGCTTTTGTCAGAGTTTCCTGGCCAGCTTTGTACATGTTCTTTCAGTAGTACCCTAGTACCCTAGTTAAAGCTAAAGATATGGGAAGATTTCAATTCAATGGACTTTTCAGACTTCCCCTGTCTGAAGATTACATAATTATTCTAGGGAAAGAGTGGATTGCAAAGAAGATATTTTCTTTTTTATTTTTTGTGCCAATTCTGATATTTATTTTATGGTGTGCATTCATCTACTGATAATTATTCAGTGCTCTCTACTAGGATAAGGCATTCTGCTGAATGTAAACAGCGTGTCCTAGGTTACAATGTAAGATGTGCCCAAAGTATGTATTATATCACCATCTACATGAGCTGTTGAAACTAGCTTGGGCAGTGTTTCCCTTGCCCCCTCCCTCCAGACTATCTTCTGTTAATGGCCCATCAATGCTCTGCTGCATGACTCCTAGATAACTCCCTCCAGGAGCTATCTCTGTTTAATGGGCAATCAAGGACCCATTGCAAGGCTCATAGAATGATATCAGCCCATTGTGAGATGCTCCACCCAGGGGGAGGAGCCAAGCATTCCCACCTGGATATAATCTGGCATTTGGGACAGCACAGGCAGCCTTACCCACTGGATTCTCAGAGGACAAGAGCTACCAGACCTTTCTGCAGGAACACTGCTTCAACAAGACCACTTCATCTGGACTGCTACCACCACGGTTTCACGTTGTATTCTGACTCTGTCAGTGATCTTTCGTACTATTGCATTTATTTTATTTTACCTTTTTTTTTTTTCTTTCCTATTAAATTGTTTTTTCTGACTTGGAGTTTCTTGCTGGTTTTGCCTTCAAGCCAGCACACAGTGGTACAGCTTCTAAAGGTATTAAACAATGGCAGCTTCTTTGAAGTGAATTGGAGTTTACAAATTATCTGAAGTCTATTCTGCAGATTAATTCTGCAGAATTAATCACACTAAATGTTAGGACTAGAAATAGAAGGTATCTTGGCTGGGAGTCCAGGCCCCTCTATCATTAGGAATTAAATTATATAATCCTCTTTGCAAATGTTACAAGCTTTATTTTACAATTAATTTGATCTCTTCCCTGACTATTGCTGTGAAATGGTTATCTAAACACTCTAAAACCTTACTCCCAGTGTGGGCATGATTAGGTAAAATTACAGAATCACTCTAGGTTGGAAAATTGAAATTATGTCATTGAGTCCAACCTGTTACCAGCCCCCACCTTGTCCCCAGCCCAGATTACATTTCAGGCAAAATTTAATATTTCAGGTAGCACATCTCCCAATGGCATATGAGCTTTTTGTTGTTGTTGCTGGAGCAGCATGGATCATGTTCCCACAATCAGTCTCTTAAACACTTCAGGACTTTCCATTTGTATTGTTGCATGTGTGGGATTTGCAATTCTTGATAAACAGATCCTGCTTCCATGTCAGAAGGCACCAGTTGTCTTTGTGGAAATGCATTAGCCTGTTAGACCTTTTCCAGTCTCAAGCCACATCTTTCTGACATTTGAATCAGTGTTGTAAAAACACAATTTTTCTTCCAATTTCAGCTTTCTTAATAAGATATCAGAAAATGTGATTTGATTCTAGTCTTGGTGCTTTTGAAAAGTTCTGCTTTTTTTTTTTTTTTTTTTTTTTTTTTTTCCAATAGAAGCTACATTCTTAAAAGAAGTGATATCTTAGGAGTTGAAGCCATAATTAGAGGTAAATTGCTGCCCTAAGGGAAGATGTGTTCTACTTCCTCATTCATTTTCAGTAAAATGTAAGAGTTAGTAAAGTGTTTTCAATATACTACATGTTATGCCAGTTTATATTCATTTGTTTTGTGCCTCCCAAGTAATATGATGAAAGGTAACCCAATTTATCATGATAAACTATACAGGTAATTAGAACCATGTTTAAATCAAATCTGTTACTACACTAAATCTCCATTTAAAATGAGTAGCAAATGGACTTCATAGTGTGTTCAAATGTACCAAATAGCAGAGGGCTATTGAGGGCCCTCCTTTTCGGCTTAAACACAGATGAACATTGGCTGTGCTTGCTGGTTTCAAATGCTTTAACACGCTATACTCCATAGTCTGATACCATGCTACAATCATGCTCTCATCCAAAACTACAGAAAGAAAAATTATATGCTTTGATCTTTTAAAAAATGTGTATTATTTCCAGAGCATTTTTCAATTGTGGTAATAGAGAGAGGAAATGCAAACACAGCCATCAAGAAAACTGTAAGAGACAGTAGCTTGTGATAGAGGCAAACTGGATGAAGGCAAAGTGTTCAAGAAAAATAATAGTTTTTGACTTACCATTGACCCTGAAACAATTGCAATATGTTGATAGGAGATAGGAAATGTGAGATACTAAGATTTCTACAGAATAATGCATCAACTCTCTAGCCAATGGCTGTTCTGTAATTAGTGCACTTCTGGCACTGACACACTTTAAAAAAAAAAAAAAAATTAAGTTATTTTCCTTCCTTCATTTCTTCAGGGCAGGAAGCATGTCAGTGTTTATAAACTGCTATGTAAATGCACAGCACTACATAAATTTTGTTAACAATGAAATAATTCTGTTTCTATGCACAAAATCCAGATATCAAGAGTAACTCTTTTCTAGCCAATGACTCTGTGTAGAAGCATCTCCCAGTAGGGCAGAAGAAAGGGAAGTCCAGAGCAGCAGCTTTGTTTTGTCACACAATTTTGCAGCCTCATGAACAGCTAAGGGTGATCTCAGAGCTGGCCTTATCAATCTGCATGGAAAACATTGACTGAAGATATTTAACAGCACTTTCAGCTTCACTTCTTTCTTATAAAAATCTACTGAGAGTATATGACAAGGTCATTTGCTTGATCTGGTATTTAGAGATATTAAATACTTCAACATTTTGGTAAAATCACAAAACTGAAATGTTAAGAATTTAGAAATCACATACATGCTTACTGAGTCATTAAAAACTGATATAATCATGGACAAAGACCCTCTAACTACTTAAAGTTAGAAAGTGGTATGTTTGTTCACCGGTGGGCAGCACAGGAGTCATCTCTGAAAGGCATGGCTGCCCCGAACAAGGTTATTTGCCCTCTATTTATTTTCCAGGATCTTACATACAATAAATATGCACAACCCCAGCACCTCCCATCCCTGCTCTGTATTAAAATGAGGCTATTAGTCCTTCACATGCGCTGTTCTTCTCCTGAATTGGGTCGGTGGTCTCAAATTGGGTCAGTGGTCTCAAAGGATGAAGTCAGGAGAGTCTTCATCAGGTCTCTGTGACCCTCTGGCATGATCCAAGGTCCCCTGCTTCGTGATTGATTGGTATGAAGTCCAGGTGCTGGCCATTGTTCTTACTGGTTTCAATCTGTTCTTATAACAGTTCACTTACTCCACTTTCTTCTATAAACATACTCAAAATGTAACAATTAGCTCTAGCTTAGGCATCTAGTAATCATTAACTTACCACTTACTAATAAATTGCTTCTAACCCTTAGCTAAAATCTTAACTCTTTAAAATCATGATTCATTTCCCCACTCCTTCTTCAAAGTTAGTAAATTCTTTTACTAATATGTATATTCTTCTTCATCTAGCAAAACTGCACGGTAGGGAGTCCTTTAAGACCGTACCATATCCTCTTAGTGTTACACTTAAAGCTGCTACTCCAATTCCAAACAAGTATTATAACAGACAAAATCAAACTTATACCAACTAAAAGAAACAAAACAATAATCAGATGAACCAAGGTATTGAGCAAACCAGTTGTGGTTGGTAGCCACCCAAAAAGCACATCCCACCAATGATGGGATGGGCCTTCTTCTAACCTTTTAAATACTCTCTGTATAGTCTCTGTGTCATGATGTATTGTAATCAAAATTCTCTTTCCTTCACCTTTAATTTCTTTAAGAATTTCTTTTAATTTGACAAAGTTACAAATGCATAAGTTAAATTAAGTTTCCCAAACATTTCTTCCTTCCTACACAGTTGCATTTCTAACTTTTAGCATCTGAATCAGAGACTTACGGGAGACAAAATCATAAGCTTTCCCTTGGTATTTATATATACCAGTCACATTATAATGCAGTGGTACTGCATTAGCTGTGGCTATAGCGATGGTCATAAGTGCCACAACTGTCCAGGCTATACCTACTTGATTATCCATTACAATTACAGGCCTTCCTATTTTTCGGGGAGCTGTTATACTATACTTATCATTTCACCCACACCCTATTTATTTTCCTGAGAAAGTTTTAATTTCAGTTCATTATCACCCAGTATAACTTTCCAGAGTCCCTCAGGAGCTTTCTTCACTCGGGAGTGATGGATTCGGGTGCTCTGTTCTTTGATCTTGATTGCAGTAAAGGTAGTGAGGAGCACTTGGAATGGTCCCTCCCACTGTGTTTCCAAAGTTTTTTCTGCAAAAGACTTAACATACACATAATCCTCAGGCTGTACATCATGTACTAGTCCATCTAATTCTCTGGTTCGAGCCCCAGCCACATGTTTCTCTATTTCTCTAAGTTGTTTGTTTAAGGCCATCATATATCTGTGAAGGGTTTCTTCCCCTACTTGAGCAGGTGTTGTCCCTTCTTAAATTCCATATGGCCTTCCACACAATATTTCAAAGGGGCTTAGTTTTTCTTTTACTCTTGGCTTAGTCCAAATTCGTAATAATGCTAATGGAAAAGCCAGAGGCCAAGGTAACTTTGCTTCTTGCTTTCTTTACTTGGCCGCTTGACTGAGAATGATATGGAATATGAACTTCCCAGTTTATGCCTAAATGGCAGCTAATTTGTACACAATTTTTAAAATAAAATGTGGCCCCCTATTTGAAGACATTGTGGCTGGGACTCCAATGTGTGGTATTATTTCTTGTAACAGTGCTTTGGTTACCTCTTGCACTTTGGCAATTCTGGTAGGGAAAGCTTCTGGCCATCCTGAAAATGTACCTGTTAGCACCAATAGGTATCAGTACCCTCCTTTTCTGGGTAGTTCTGAAAAATCAATTTGCTATTGCTGCCCAGGTCCATATCCTTTCCCAATTTGCCCAAGCTTTGTTTAGGAATATTTTTGGGATTAGTTTGGAGGCAAAGGCTACATTAATGAGTCACCTGAATTACTGTACTTTGCAAATTTCTGACTATGATTCAGTCTTTCAAATAATTGTACAGAGCATCTATTCCCCAATGTGTTTTCTCATGTTCCTCTTTCACTAATGACTATAGCATGTAAGAGGGGATCATAAGCCTTCTTTTCCCTTTATCTGTAATCACCCACCCCTCTTGATTATAACTTCCATTAAGCCTCTTGTCCTTTTTACTGTACCTTGGCTTACCTTCAGTGGAAATTCACCCATATGGAATTAAGGCTGCCTCAACAGTTTCAACAATTACCTCACCTTTAGCTGCTTCTTTTGCCTTTCTGTCTGCCAGCTTGTTTCCTTCCTCCAATTCAGAGCTCACTTTTTGGTGTGCCTTGATATGCATGATGGCTACCTTTTCAGGTAGCTGGACTGCCTCCAACAGTTTTATTATCTCTTGTGCGCGTTTAATACTCTTGCCTTGTGAATTCAACAGTCCTCTTTCTTTCCAGATGGCTCCATGTGCATGAACTACCCATAATGCATACCTCGAGCCCATGTAGATATTAACTTTCTTTCCTTTTGCCAGCTCTAAAGCCAGAGTTAAGGCAGTTACTTCAGCCTTCTGTGCCGAGGTGTTGGTTGTTAATGGTCCAGACTCTATTACCTCTCTGCTTGTGGTAACCACATACCCAGCATGCCTTCCACTGATGACATAGCTGCTTCCATCAGTGATCCAGGTCTCAGCATTCTCAAGCAGGGTATCCTTCAGATCCAGGCGACTGGAGTAGGTGACTTTGATGGCCTCCAGGCAGTCATGGATCACTGGTTCTCCCATACTCCCGCTGAGGAAGGAAGCTGGATTCACAATGTTAGTTACCACAATCTCAACATCATCTTGTTCTACCAGTATGGCCTGGTACTTCAGGAATCTCTGTGGAGAGAGCCAATGTCCCTCTTTCACTTCTAGGACTGCAGACACTGTGTGGGACACTAGCACGGTCATCTTCTGGCCTAGGGTGAACTTGCGTGCTTCCTGGATATTCACTGCCACTGCCGATGTGGATCTGAGGCACCCTGGCCACCCCTTAGCTGCTGCATCCAGCTGCTTAGAGAAGTAGGTGACTGCCCTGCGATACGGGCCCAGGTCTTGTGCTAGTATTCCCAAAGCAATCCCCTGCTTTTCATGTGAGAACAAAAAGAATGGTTTACTCACGTCTGACGTCCCAGGGCTGGAGCTGACATGAGGGCCTTCTTTAGTTGATTGAAGGCTCGTGTTGTTTCTTTTGTCCGTTGAAGATCCCTGCTCCCTTCCGTGATCAAGGCATGCAGAGGTTTAACTAACAGCCCATAATTATAAATCCGGAGTCTACACCACCCCGTCATGCCTAAAAAGGTTCTCAGTTCTTTTACTGTCTGGAGTTTTGGGGTCTGGCATATTGCTTCCTTGTGATCCTGTCCTAAGGTTTTTTTGTCCAGTACTAACCTCGTAGCCCAAATAAATAAGTTTTCCTCATCGTTTGGGCTTTCTTCTGGGATACGCGATAGCCCTGTTGGCCCAAAAAATTTAGGAGGCTTAGCATCCACTCCACACATGCCTCTTTAGTTTTGGTAGCTATCAGGAGGTTGTCCACATACTGTAACAGCTGTCCTTTTCCTGATGGAGCTTCCCAGGATTCCAGATCTTTTGCTCCAAACAAGGTGGGCAAATTTTTGAACTCCTGCAAAAGTACTGTCCATGTGAGCTGAGTTTTTCATTCAAATGCAAAAATTTTCTGGCTGGCTTCATGGAGAGGAAGGCAAAAGAAAGCATCCTTTAAATCTAAAACAATAAACCATGTTAGTTCAGGTGTTAAGCAAATTAACAAAGTGTAGGGATTGGCAACCACTGGGTATAAATCCTCAGTTATCCTATTAACAGCGCTTAAATCTTGTACTATTCAATATGATCCATCAGGCTTTTTAACAGGTAAAAAATTTTCAATCACTGGGCTAATCCCTTAACTTTTTTTTTTTTCAGGGGGTATTGCTTAACTCTAACTAGTTGTTTTCTTTCTTTAAACTTGGACTGGGGGTGCATTTTTGCTCTCCTGGTATGTTAGAAGCCCAAACCCCAGGAAATACTTGATCTATTATTTTCCTGTAAATCTCATCTTCACTTTCAATTTTAGCCTCATTAGTTATTATAGCAGTGTCCTCTCACGCCTGGCAGGCATGCAGGCTAGCTCAGTTCTGCACTGCCACAACGAGGATCGGTCAGGGTTACAGGCAGGGCGAGTAACCTCCTCCCGGTAGGTTCTTGGTTCCCCACACCAGCGAGTGGACTTGATGGAGTTGCGACTGTGGCGACGGAAAAAGAGTTGTCTCTCTTTAGGCAGGGTAGAAGGTAGTTTATTAAGGGGAGTCCGGCAAAGAGCTCTGCCTCAGCCTACTGCTGCCCAGAGAGAGCAGAGATCAAAGCCTTGCGGCCACTTATAAACGGGGGAGGGCTGACAACGGGTCAGCCAACCAGGGAACATGGGGGTGGTAACAAGGGTGTCAACCTTTGAACCATTAACAAATCACAAAAGGGTAGGAGGGGATTCCCCGGGCACCAGCCAACCACTCAACACCTCTCCTGGATCTTTCCAGAATCCAGGGAAGGGTCTCGAAGTGACAGACAGGGTGACCAAGAGGAGAGGGGGGGATTGACAGGGACAGGTGCAGGGAAGGAATGATTGACAGAAAACATCTGGTTATATAACTAACTCATAAGGGGGAAAACTATTACAGAACACAGGGGGGTACAGTGGACTGAACCATTACAAAAATAACGTATAAATCTTACAAAAATAACTTAATAAAACAACTCTCACACCACTACATCTCCCCCTATTTTGTTTTTTTAAGAGGAGGAGAACTGGAATGGGGGAGGATGATGCTCTGAGTCTGGACATGCCTCATCGAACCGCTTTAGTTGAACAGGCCACTCCATCTGAGGCTCTTCTTCCAGGTCTCTGTCTTCCTCCGAATCTTCCTCCAGTTCCATGTCCTCCTCCCATTCAGGCACGGATGACATAGCTACTCGGTTTACGGAGGGGGAGTGTGTGGTGCTAGAAATCAACCTATTTAACATTTTTCTGACAATACAAATCATAACTAAAATTAATACAATAATAAATAAAACTAATAGAGCTGATTTTATAATTGAGCCTACCCAGCCTGAAATGCCCCAGTTCCCAAACATCCCACTCAGCCAGTCACCAGTCTCTTTCTTGATGTCTTGCACCATGCCCCGGATGCTCTGGATGGTTTTGTGGACATCCTCAGCCTTCATCAACAGGTTGAAACAACACAACTCCTCAAACTCCTCATACCGATGTCCATGGAGGAGGAGGAGATAGTCGATAGCTGCCCTGTTTTGCAGCGTCGCCTGCCTGGTTACTTCCTCGTCTGATAGGAGGCCGGCCAGCGCATTGGAAGTTAAATTTGCTTCCTTAGCCACCCAACACTCCAGGTGAGCCAGCTCACCCTAGAGCTTTCGCAGTCGATACCCAGGGTAGAAAAACTGTGACTGCCACTCCCTTTACTTTTGACCAATGGATAATTTCTGAGTCACAGTTGGCATCGAGCGAGGCCAAATCTCTTTTTTGGACCTTTTTGCTGGTGGAATTTTTTCGCTGCCAATTCATGAGAGTGGTCTTGTTGGGGGAAAACAAGCCCAACCGGCCAAAAGTACATGGTCCTCCTACAAGGTGAGGGGGGATGCCTGCCCATGCTCTATCCCCACAAATCAAAAACACACCTCTAGGAAGGGCCAGGGGTTTCCTATCAGTTGTCGAAGCCATCTCCACATGGGCAATCTGGCCGCACCATATTTTGGCTGTGTAAACATCCTTGGTTTGATAGACAAATTGATAAGATCTCTTCTGACCTTGAGGGGGGGTAAACATAAAATGAACACAAAAAGAAGCATTTGAGGAACCCAAAATTTCTAATTCATTGAGGGGAAAACTTAAGGTGGAAAGGGTGGATATATATTTTTTCCACAAAAAAAACGGATTTCTAATCGGGAACGTAATTTCAACATCTAGAAAAGAATCAGGTGGGGATAGCTGGGATATGGATTGACCCTTAGAAGCACCCTCTCTATTGGTCTGCTCTGTGATCTCTAAGAGCTTGGTGGGTAACTCCTTGGGCCCATTTGGGATCCCCACAAGGCAGGTCATAAGTGGGTTGTCTGCCAACGTGGCTGAGAGGCAAATGTGGTCCTGCCCCATTGCCCTGGCGAGAGTCGCCCAAACGTTGGCTTTGGGCTGGGGCACCAGCCATCCGGAGACTGGAGCAGCGAGACTGGTGAGCAGGAGGATGCTGAGAAGCAGGTGGAATTTCTTCAGCACTGGGGACTGGTGCTGGACAGGTTCCATCGTAACTAAAATAACTGAAACAAATAATTATTGTCCAAACAGAGGGTTTAGGAAAAGGAGCCCATCCCGGAAAGACTTTCCCTTCTTCTTCGCCTAAATGCTGCCTGTGTCACTTGAGGTAATTTTTTCTTCTCCCCCGAGACTTTTGGGACATAGGGCCTCACCCATTTGGATGGTAACCATTTTAGCCTCATGGGGGTGGACACGCAATCGTATCCACGACCCCACGTGACCAAATTGTGAGGTCCCTCTGTCCTTCCAGTCTCAGGGTCCCGGACCATGACCGGTGGCCTCTCTTTGATGTTTAATTGAGGGTTTGCCCCGAAATGGCGAATGATTGGAGGGTTTAAGAATTCAAAGGTACAATTTAAAAAATTCACAGTGAATAGTGCCCTGGCCAATCGGGTCTGTGGTGTTTCCATTTTTAAAACCTGTTGTTGTTGGTTGAGGACCCTTTTGATTTCCCTGTGGGTTGTCTCCACTACAGCTTGGCCTGTCGGGGAATGGGGGATGCCAGTCTTATGTCCCACTCCCCATTGTTGCAGGAAGCTGCAGAATTTCCTGGAATGGTACGCTGGGCCATTATCAGTTTTTAACTCTTTTGGGATGTCCATGAAGGAGAAAGCCTGGACGAGGTGTTTTATTACATCCGAGGTCTTCTCCACTGTCTGGGCGGAAGCGAAGACTGCACCGGAGAAGGTGTCCACTGACACGTGCACATACTTAGATCGTCCGAATTGAGGGATATGTGTCACGTCAGTCTGCCACACCTCACAGCTTTTTAGGCCTCTGGGGTTCACTCCTGCACTTAGCGTGGGAAGTGCATGCTGATTGCAGGAGGGACACATAGCCACAATTGCCTTAGCCTGTTCCCGGGTGATGTGAAACCGGCGAACAAGGCCAGGTGCGTTTTGATGGAAGAGTTGGTGGCTGAGCTTTGCCTGTTCAAAGATGTTAGGCAATGGGGCCATTGCAGCAGGGGCAGCAAGAGCATCAGCCCTTCCTGTTTCCCTCAGCAATGAAACCTGGCAAATCAGTATGCGATCTTGTATGCATCACAAAGAATGGCTGCTCCCTATGGGAGACAAGTTTGACAAGCTTAGAGAGCAGCTGAAACAGTGCTGTGTTAGACACTTCCTGCAGTATGGCCTGATCTGCTCTGGACACCACTCCTGCCACATAAGCGGAATCTGTCACTAAATTGAAGGGTTCGGGGAACCTTTCGAAAGCCCTGACAACAGCGGCCAACTCAGCAACTTGATGTGATCCCTCCACCTCAGCAACATCTGCCTCCCAGTGCTGAGTCTGAGGGTCCTTATGTTGCCCGATCCGAAGAAAACACAAACAACCGATGTTGTTTATGCGGTGCTTTATTGAGGGCCCGGGAGTCTGTGGACTAGCGTCCAAAGACAAGACCCCATCTTTACTGAAAAATCACAGGGTTTTTATATGTTTCTTTACATGATTTCTTCATCATTACAAACTCTTACTTCACTTTTACCACCTGGTACAATTATCTTTCTGACATTTAGGTTTCTGCCAAAGGTACATTCCCTAGATAAATGGATACACTCCTTAGCTACACTGCTTACATTACAAAATCTGCTATAAAGTTCATCTGCAGGTTACATGCGGCCTACCAAGCCTTAGCATGACTACTACTACTAATGTCAACTACTGTCAACTACTGTCAATTCTTAACATTTGCTACTAACTTAATACAGTTTATTGAATAAGATGAATGTGATGGCAACATAATTCCCCCCTTTTGAGCATTCTTCAGTCTTCTGCAAGAATGCTCAACTCTTAGTTATCGTTGGGTCTTTCAAATGCTGGATTTTCTCGCCCGACGGCAATTTCATACTTCGGAGGAGGCGGGTACTTCTCATTATCTCTTGTTAAGGCCCTCATCACTCTTCTGGTGCGTCTTGTTTCTCTTTCAATGACTCCTAAAACACACTTATACACTGACCAAATAATTAGTAGTAAGACTGCAAATAACAGAACATTCTGTATCACTGATGACACCCATCCAGAAACTGAAAGTCCTAAAGATTTAAAAATTTCTCCAATCCAATTGTGTTGTGCCTCCTTCTCAATGTCTCTTGTTTTAAATTCAATTGTTTCTAATTGAGAAATATCTTTTTCTACTTCTAAAGTCATGTTTGGAATATGGATGCAACAATGGTCAATCTTTGTTTTTAAATACTGACACACACCATGCTCTTTTAACAATAGCATATCTAAAGCCATCCTATTCTGCAAAGTCATTCGGGATGTGGCTTGCAATTGTGAATTTATATCTTTGAATCCTTTCTTAGTGGCTGCTGCTAATCTTTCAGTTTGCCCCAGCAATTTGTACAGCATTTCTCTGTTCCTAAAAGCAGCTACAGGTGTAAAGAGTGATTCTAGAACCCACCCAATTGCAACTCCAGCGTCAGGTTCGTGCCATTCATCTTCAATTGGTATGTCATCTCCAATTTCCCGTTTCATTCTTCCTCTAATTTCTTCCCAAGTTAAATTTGACTCTTTCCAAAAGGGGCATAATGTGGGAACCCCTAATGTTATCTGGGTTACCGGCCCGTCTACTGGCATATGAGTAGTCCAATGTCCATGTCCTGTCACCCAGACTAGGTTCCCGGGACTTCTTACAGTAGTAGTTTTACAATCCCATCGGCCCCTAATCTTTCCTTTAAGTGAATGGTTATATCCCCTACACTCACATCCCCATTGTAACAAAATTTTTACTGGCTCTATCCCTATTGGATTTTTAGTATCACAAGTAAGAACTTGAGAACAATTCCATAACCCTACTGCTCTCCCCTTCTGGCGAAACTTGTCTTTCTGCGATGATTTCTTTCCATAGTCTTGTTCTCTTTTTCCCTTCCATTCTATGCACCAGTTTACCTTTCCTAAGTAACTATATGTTTCTAACAAACTAGGTCCCCAAATACTTTTCCATTCTTCCATGGTGGTTATTTTAGTATCATTTTGACATACCTCTTCTTTCTCATATCTGTTTTTCCATACCCTAGATACTTGGCAAGGATACGTTGTCTTTTCAGGTGTTACTAAACACCTTCTTGGTATCTGTGGGTGATCCCATGCATAATAACCTGGCATCTGTTCACACTGCTCTTTGGATACCCTAGACGAACCTAAGATCGCACATACAGTTACCCATTCCCCTTTTTCCTTGGTTTCAACTTTGCAATTCCACGTAACATTTACAGTGGCATTCGGCAATTGTCCCACAGGAACAATTCCCCATGGGATTGGTTCTCCTGCTGCTTTTGGGAGTGGCAAGCATGCTGTAATTCGGGATACGTTTTGCACCATTCCAAAATCTCTGATTAATCCTACTACTAGGTTCTCATGACCTTTCTTATCTAGATCCGTTTCTATCTCGGGCTGTCCCGTCCCTTCCATTACTTGCCTTGTCACTCTTCTTCTCTGAACCTTTGCTCTTCGTGCATCCTTATCCCAAACCGTGACTATATTGGCACCTTTCTTCCAGGTTGCTTGTATATTCTGGACTTCAGTTTTCTGGTCATTTGCTACAGAACAGGTCAGGTTCACATCTATTCCATTTATGACATCCACCACTGGTTCGGTAGCTGCAACTACAACAGAACCATTAATAAGAATTGGTTTCGTTATTACCAGTAACAATATAATCAAAATGCTACTTTCTGCGAAAAATCATCTGCGTTGGGGAGACCAGCTGGGTTTCCCATTGTGCAGGGACTTTCTTGACTCGAGTGTAATGGATCCATGAGTCGATTCCTTCGACCTTTACTGCTGTATAGGTTGTTAGGATCACTTGCCGGGGCCCGTCCCATGTTTCCTTCAAGGGATGTGTGGACCAATTCTTCACATATACTCGGTCTCCTGGTTGAATGTCATGCACCGGGTTCTCTAGTGGCATAGGTCGATTCCACTGCAGGGCTCCCCTTAAGGCATTAAGAGTTTTATTTAATGACATGACATAACTAAATATTGTCTGATCCCCTTGCACATGCAAATCTCCTTTCAACACGTTAGCATGGTATGGTTTCCCATATAGGATTTCATATGGGCTAACTCCCAATCGCTCCCTGGGTTTAATTCTGATTCTGAGCAATGCTAATGGCAATGCCTGTGGCCATTGTATTTTTGCCTCTTGACAAATTTTCTTAACTTGTCCCTTAATTGTTTGATTCATCCGCTCTACCTGGCCACTGGATTGAGGTCGCCAAGGGGTGTGTAGGTCCCAAGATATATCTAGCATCCTAGCAACTTCTTGTACTATTCCTGCTATAAAATGTGGACCTCTATCTGAGGACAATCCCAACGGCACCCCAAATCTAGGAATGATTTCCCTCAACAGTGTTTTGACTACTTCCTTTGCTTGATTTGTTCGACAAGGAAAAGCTTCAGGCCAGCCTGAAAAAGTGCATACATACACTAAAAGATACTTATAGTTCTGTGCTTTTGGTAATTCTGAAAAATCTACTTGCCAGTAATCTCCTGGTTCGGGCCCCACTTGTAATTTCCCTAACTGGATCTGTTTCCTAACTATTGGGTTGTTCTTCAAACAGGTTGGACACATGGCATTCACCCGTTTTGCCAATGTTAACATCTGGTTAGAAATTACTTCTCTTTTTAGAAATTTTACTAATGCTTCTGCTCCCCAATGGCATTTGTTATGTTCAGTTTCTAAAATAGTTTTCATAATTCGGGTGGGGACTACAACTTGTCCCATACTTGTTACATACCATCCAGTTGCATTCTTTTGCGCTAGCAGCAGTGAGGCTAGTTTTTCATCATCTGGAGAATACTTTGGTTCCTGGATCAAATGTGGAGTTACAGGACTCACCTTGGTAGGTATCAAGGCCATTTGGGTCCATACTTCTCTGGACACTCTTCGTGCTGTGATATCGGCTAGTCTATTTCCTTGATAGATCTTCCCTTCTTCCTTCTGATGACCCCTCACATGCATTACCGCAACCTTCTCGGGTTGGTGTACTGCGTCTAGCAAGGCTAGAATTTCAGTTCTATATTTAATAGCAGTTCCTTGAGAGTTCAACAACCCTCGTTCCTTCCACAGGGCACCATGAATGTGCACCACCCCAAAGGCATATTTAGAATCAGTCCATATATTCACTTTCTTTCCTGAGCTCAGCATTAGGGCTCTAGTGAGTCCAATAATTTCAGCTCGCTGAGCGGAGGTTCCAGGGGTCAAGGCCTTTGCCTCTACTACGGTTGTAGCTGTTACCACTGCATATCCCGCATACCTGGTAGCACTTTCCACAAAGCTGGACCCATCAGTAAACAGTTCCCAATCCGGGTTCTCCATTGGGACATCCTTCAAATCAATTCGGCTGGCATACACTTGTTCAATCACCTCCATGCAATCATGTGCTAGTTCTCCTTCTTCCTGCTCACTGCGGAGAAATTCTGCTGGGTTAATATGATTAGTCATTTTTAAATCCACATCATCCTGTTCTCTCAGAATTGCTTGGTATTGTAGCATCCTGCTGGATGAAAGCCAGTGACCCCCCTTTTGTTCCAAAACTGCCAGTACCATGTGAGGCACAAATACCTCTATTTTCCTCCCCAAAGTCAATTTCCTGGCCTCCTGGATAAGGATCACTGTGGCCGTAACTGCCCGCAAGCATGACGGCCAACCAGCACTTACTGCATCCAGTTGTTTCGAAAAATATCCTACTGGACGTTTCCATGAACCGAGTCTCTGGGCTAGCACTCCTAGCGCTAATTTCTGCCTCTCATTCACGTATAACTGAAAGTCTTTATTTAAGTCGGGAAGGCCTAACGCCGGAGCTTCTTTCAGGGCCTGTTTCAGGTCTTCAAAGGCCTTTTTCCTCTGTCGATCCCAGTTTAGCCGTGGTTCCTTCAAAGTTTCATATAATGGTTTAGCTATAAGTCCAAAATTCAAAATCCACAACCTGCACCACCCCACCATTCCTAGAAAAGACCTTAATTCCTGATGGTTCCTGGGAAGGGGAATAGCACAAATTGCTTCCACTCGATTGACTCCCAACCGTCTCTGCCCTTGGGTGATTTCGCATCCCAAATAGATTACACTTTCCTTTAGTAACTGCGCTTTCTCCTTTGACACTCGGTAGCCAGCCTGACCCAGCATGTTCAATAGAGCAATAGTCAATTTCAAACACGTTTCTTTTTCTTCTGTTGCTAGAAAGATATCGTCTACATACTGGAGAATGACATAAGAGAGAGGTGACTCTCTTACCTCGGTAGTCTTCCATTCTTCTAATTCTTTTGCCAATTGATTTCCAAATATCGTTGGACTGTTTTTAAAACCTTGAGGCAGGCGAGACCAGGTGAGTTGTTTCTTCCTTCCAGTGTCAGGACTTTCCCATTCGAATGCAAAATATTTTCTACTTTCCAATGCCAGAGGGATGCAGAAGAAAGCATCTTTCAAATCAACAACAGAAAACCATTTAAACTTTTCTGACACAGATGTTAATAGAGTATACGGATTGGCAACCACTGGGTGAATGTCTTTTACAATCTTATTGATTGCCCTTAAGTCCTGCACTAACCGGTACTTACCATTTGGTTTCTTAACTGGAAAAATAGGAGTGTTAAATTCTGATTCACATTCCTGCAAAATCCCTTGTGTTAAAAATTGAGTTATCAAAGGAGCAACACCTTTCCTAGCTTCTAATGTAATTGGGTATTGTTTTATTTTGACTGGCTCTTTTCCTTCCTTTAATTCTACTACCACCGGCTGAGCAGCCTTTGATTTACCAGGGCTCCCCGTCTCCCATACCCAAGGTACTACAGCCTGATCCACTTCAATGGGAATAGGAGAGGGATCAATTTCTTTTATTACAAACAGTTTAGCAATTTCTTCTCCCGGAACCTCTAATTTTACCCTTCCATGCTCAAATATGATTTTGACATTCAATAATGACAATAAATCTCTGCCTAATAATGGTTTGGGGCAATTAGGCATATACAAAAACTGATGGTCTAACTCCTTTCCTCCAAATTTCAAGTTTAATGGTTGTAAAAAGGGTCTTTCTTCCAATTGTCCTGTTGCTCCCACTACCTGTATGGTAGTATTGCTAATAGGTCCCAGTCTTTTATTTAAGACCGAATATGATGCCCCAGTATCAACAATAAATTCTTCTGGTTCTCCATCAATGTCAATTCTGACTTTTATATCTTGCTCTAGTCAGCTTTGATTCTGATAGTTTCCCAAAACTAATGCTTGGGCGACACCTTCTGGATTCATGGGGTAACCTGCTGAACTATTCACTGGCGCTCCTGGCATTCCTCCCAGTCCAGCTTTTACTGGACACTCATTTTTCCAGTGTCCTATCTGACGACAGAACGCACACTGATTGGGAGCAATCCCTCCTTGCTGGGGACCAGAAGGGGCTATCCCCCGTCCTCCGAATCCAATATTCTGAAAGCCTGCCCTGCCACGTCCAAAGCCACGACCGCGCCCAAAACCACCTCTGCCTCTTCCTCTGTCACCAGCTTGCTGCATTATAGCTAATATATTCGCCTGCTGTTTCTTGGCCGTTTCTTTCTCTCTATTATTATAAACTTTCCAAGCCACTTCCAACATTTTATCCAAGTCTCGAGTTTCATGTCCCTCTAATTTCTGCAATTTCTTACGTATATCCTCCTGTGTCTGACCCAGAAAGATTAAGGCAAGCTGCAATTTTCCTGCTTCACTGTCAATTTCCAAATCAGTGAAGCGTCTAGCAGTTTCCTTAAGTCGCTCTAAAAATGCTGAGGGAGATTCATTCTTATCTTGTCTAACTGCATACAATTTTGACCAATTTATAGTTTTGGGCATTCCAGTCCTGATTCCTTCTACTAACAATTCCTGATATTCCCTAATAGCTTCCCTCCCTGCAACCCCGTTCGGATCCCATCCCGGATCATCACTTGGTACTAGTTCATTTACGGTCGTTCCTCCAGCTAAATGCAGTCTAATCATTTCTCGAGCGCGCTCTTTCATTGCCCGCAACACCATCTCCCTTTCAGTGGAATCCATTAAGGTATCTAACAAAACCTGCATGTCATTCCAATCTGGATTCTGGGTTTTAATAATCATTTTAACCACCCGTGCCACTCTTTCAGGATTCTCACGATAACTGCCTGCTGACTGTTTCCAAATCACCAGATCTCCTGGGGAGAAGGGTACTTTTACAAGCACTTTCTCTCCTTGGGGCCCCATAGCTTCCCTTAAAGGGGCGATAAGCTAGGGTTCCCCATAATTCTTACGTCCCTGTCTCGTTCGTGCCGCGAGCGGAGTATTTCGCTGATTTTGGGAAGAAACAGGGGAAGAGGTTGGAGAACGTATAGTAACCTTTTTAGTATTTCTTGGCTTTATCTCCTCCTCCTCCTCTGAACTGCTCTCTGGTAACGGTGGATACAAAGAGGAATGAGGTGAGACAGAGGGGAGGGGTGAAAAAGCAAGGGAGGGTGAGACAGCAGAAGGGGGGGGTGTAGCAGAAGTTGTACAGGGTGACACCATTAAGGATAAGTCCTCTTCTGGTCGAGAGGTTAATGCTAAGCATTGGACACATTTAGATTTTTCTTTACAGCCTCCGCACCCAGATTCTTTCGTTTCTAATACCATTATTCCACATTCCGTCTGCCACTCCTTTTTACGGCGCAGTAAATAAAACAAGTCCAAATACTGTACCTCATCCCATTTTTCATTATCTTTTAAGTACTGCATTAATGAATTCAGAGTATCATAATCTATAGTACCATTTTCTGGCCAAGACGGCCCTTCTCGTTCATATTCTGGCCACCGATGATTACAATAATCAATCATCTTACTCCTACTCATCTCCTGGAAAAACCCTTCACTTTTCCATCTCTTCAATAAACATCCTAACGGAGTATTTCCCGGTATAGTCTTATCGGACTGAACCATAGACTTAAATACTTCAAGCGGCATTTTGAACCGGTTTCACTTTCAACTGTACAGCAATTTCACAAACGAGCACAACAAAAAGCAGCAGCAGCAGCAGCAATCAGCCCAGCAATATACAAGCAATAATAACCACAAGCAATATTAACAGCCTAACAGGAGAAACGCCAGATAAATACCAGATAAATACCAGATAAATACCAGACCAAACCAACTTGCCGCTTCTCGACGCCGCGAGGGGCAAGTGCCGGACCTGCGCAGCTTTCGCCGCGTCTGACAGCCGGCGCCTAGGCTTCCCAGACCAACCAGACGTCTTAGCCCAACTCTGCGAGGATCGCCGCCTCGTCTTATGAGCAGGCACCCAGAACCAGAAAATAAAGCACCTTCGGGCTTACCTCTCGTGGTCGTCCGCTAGGCGCAGGGGTCGGGCACGAACCGATGACTCCCGAGAATCACTCGGTGCCGGCGTGGAGTGGATCAGAACGTGAACCGCCCCAGCCACCTTCGGAGTCCCATCTGGGTCGCCAGAAAACTGTTGCCCGATCCGAAGAAAACACAAACAACCGAAGTCGTTTATGCGGTGCTTTATTGAGGGCCCGGGAGTCTGTGGACTAGCGTCCAAAGACAAGACCCCATCTTTACTGAAAAATCACAGGGTTTTTATATGTTTCTTTACATGATTTCTTCATCATTACAAACTCTTACTTCACTTTTACCACCTGGTACAATTATCTTTCTGACATTTAGGTTTCTGCCAAAGGTACATTCCCTAGATAAATGGATACACTCCTTAGCTACACTGCTTACATTACAAAATCTGCTATAAAGTTCATCTGCAGGTTACATGTGGCCTACCAAGCCTTAGCATGACTACTACTACTAATGTCAACTACTGTCAACTACTGTCAATTCTTAACATTTGCTACTAACTTAATACAGTTTATTGAATAAGATGAATGTGATGGCAACACTTACAAGTCATGACCAACTTGTGGGACCTTCCAGACGTGTCAGTGAAAATTGTCAAGGCCTCTAAAGGTTTCCTACTCCGAACACTTTTCAAACTTAATGTAAATTTGGCATCCTGACTGAAAATTTTGTGGGCTGGCCAATGAATAGAAATTTGTCTGGTAAAGGAATCCAGAGCAAACTGCAGCGCTTCGTTCTCCTGAAGCAGGTGTTCTAACATTGCCTTTGTAATTTGGCCTGATCTTAATCTAATTGGAATGTGAATGCATTCAAAATCACATCTGGCCAATTCCCTGATCCGGACTCTAGCCTTCCGGATCAGTTCAGCCACCAGTTCTTGTGGACATGTCATTCTTTTGGACCTTTGATGACTGAGAAAGACCCATTCTATGAGTAAGAGCGGGTCCTCTCTGCCCTGGTCCTTTTTGGTGTTTTTTCTCCATTGGAAAATGACCCTGTGGAGGTGTGGCAAATTTCCCATAATTATAAATTTGAAAGGCAGTTCCAGATCACACCGGTGAGCCTACCGAGTGGTCATCAGATGCTGTACCTTTTCCAGCACATCCTTTGCTTCTGGGGTGAGTTCCCTAGGAGAACTCAGCTCCTCTCCCCCTTTCAATAAATTGAAAAGAGGGGCCAGGTCCTCGGTGGTCAGACCTAGCCAGGGTCTCACCCAGTTCAATGCCCCACACAGTTGATAGACATCTGCGAGGGTCTCGATCTTGGCCTTAATTTCCAATTTTTGAGGCACAATGGTCCGCTTGCCAATTTCCAGCCCAAGGTACCTCCAAGGTGGCATCTTTTGAACTTTGTCTTCTTGCAGCTCGAACCCTGCAACAACCAATGCATTAATTGTCAGGTCAAGCGCGTGGGACAAGACATCATCAGTGGGGGCACACACAAGCACATCATCCATATAATGATCGATGATTGCTTTCTCCTCGGCTACGCGGACTGGGGACAGCAAGGAAGCCACATACCACTGGCATATGTTCGGCGACACTTTCAACCCTTGGGGTAAAACACGCCAATGGTAGCGTTTCCTCGGGGCCTCTCGGTTAATGGTGGGAACCGAGAATGCAAAACGTGGTGCGTCGTCAGGGTGTAGGGGAATATGGAAGAAGCAATCTTTTATGTCTATTACTGACAATTTCCAATTTTGTGGGAGCATGGTAGGGGAAGGCATCCCAGGTTGGAGAGAGCCCATGTCTTCAATCACATTGTTAATTTGTCTGAGGTCCTGGAGGAGCCTCCACTTGTCCTTCCCCGGCTTCTGGATGACGAAAACCGGGGAGTTCCAAGGGCTGGTTGTCTCTACAATGTGGCCTTTGGCCAACTGCTCCTCCACGAGCTCTTCAAGCACCTTTAATTTTTTCTTTGAAAGCGGCCACTGTTCTACCCACACTGGTGAATCTGTTTTCCAATTCAGCTTGCGGGTAGGGCGCTCCTCATAAGCCGCCGCCCAAAAATCCTGTGAGGGGTCTGGGATGTCAATTGTGACCCCCCACTGGGCCATCACGTCTCTCCCCAACAAGGGTTCCCTATAATCCAAAACAAAAGGGCATAAACTGGCCAATTGCCCTTTTGGCTCCTTAATTTGCACCACGCTCTTTGATTTCTTAGCCAATTGCATTCCCCCTATACCTTGCACGTTTCAGGCACGTTTTCCAAGGCCCAATGTGACGGCCAATGCTTGGCTGGGAATATCGTCAAGTGTGCCCCGGTGTCTAGGAGGCCTGTCATGTTAATGGCCTCCCCACCCACACTCCACTCACATGCCACCTGGGGCTTTGCCTCTGTGATGTTGTATACTGGACAAGCTGTTCGTATGCTGTCTTCCGGGTGCTCCCAGGCGGGTATGATTTGGGCAACTATTTGTCCTTTTGGTAAGAATGTTGGTGGGTGGGTGCATCGTAGCCAGAGAACGAATCTCTTGGGATTGTTGTCAAGTGTTCCCGGGAGGATTTCGATCTCTTTTGGAGTGTGTTTGCAATCCCCCACAATGATGAGCTTACCTTCGACCCTTGGCCAATTGCCTTGCTCACCGTTGTTGACTGACACCAATTTCCAATCGCTGTCTTTCAGGTGCAAACCCTCTGTGAGCCGTAATCTGTAAGGTGTATAGTTAGAATCAGTTGTTATAATTGGTTTTGCAATGTCATGGTCCGTGTGTGTCATTTCCGGTAAATTTTTTGTGCTGTTACCCCGAAGGGGGTAAGGCAGCTTTTCCTCCTTTTTCCCTTGGCTCCCTCCCCCTTCCCCCTCTGCTCGGTCCACCCCATTTTTGTCATCATGCAGGGTGGACCTGCGTTCCCCCTTTAGTTTTTTTGCAAGGGCTTAAACCCTCTCCCTTTTTCCCCTTCTCCCCCCCCCTCGTTTTGTTTTTAAATTCTTTAAATTCTTTCTTAAGGGGCCATAGGGAGGACCAGTGCCCCAATTTCCCACACAGAAAACATTTTTGAAAGCCTTGAACAGAAGGCTTCTTCCTGGTGTCCGATGTTTCTCGGGAGCCTTCAGCTTCGATGGTCACAGAGTGGTGTAATTTGGGCCACTGTCCTGTGGAGGCGCTCATAAATGGGACTTTTACTTGACATACTCAGAGCGTGTCCTGCAAGGTGGGTGCAGGATCTAAGGGGAGACTTAAGATTGCAACACGACACAGATCATTTGCATTTGAAAATGCAATTTCCCTTAAAATGCACTCTCATGCCCCTTCACTTTTAACTTGGACTTCAATGGCCCTGGAGAGCCTCTCCACAAAATCTGTAAAAGATTCACTTTGGCCCTGTCTTATTTTTGAATATTGGACCACTGGACCATGAGGCTGCATTGTAAAAAATGCGGTTAATGTTATAAATTGCACGACTCAAGATTTAGTCCCAATTAAAATTTTATTAATTACAGCAAGCGGGGCATAAGCAAATGCAGCGCTGGGCGACAGGGAGAGTCTGCACTCCGCCGACTGCCGCGCGGTTACGGTCTTCCAGTTCCGTTTTATGCAGTTCTTTTCTTCTGTTATCAGATCGATGTTATCTTGTTGCTAGGAGACCGTCTTCTATCTTCTGAAAACAGCCACAGTTCCCCTTCCTGGAGCTCAAAAAGCCTTGTTAAGCAATAGCATATGTGTCTAAAAAATCATGAGTCATGCTGTGTTTGCAAGTTTAAAGGTTCTCTTAAAATGACGAGTCATCCTGTGTTTGCAAGTTTAAAGGCTCTCTTAAAAATCATGAGTCATCCTGTGTTTGCAAGTTCAATGAACAAAGCATTAACTCGTTACAGTTAAGGCTGCTTCTTTCACCACATTGAGGCACTTCTGGGGTATGGCAACCTGATCAGTTGCCTCCATCCACTGCCCCTCACCAGCGAGATGTTCAAAAGTGAGGGGGTTCCCGTGACCATCCACCATAGTCTCTATGTTGTCCAGGAGACCTGGCAGGGCATCCCTGAGCAGCTGCTTCCACGCTCCCTCCCAAAGCCTATATTCTGTGGAGTTAAGCAGGCAAGAAAACAGCTGCTTTAAATCAGCAGGGAGTGTTTCAGCCCCTGAGAGATCTGCCTTCAAAAGACCTCAGAAGTATGGACTATCCTTTCCATATCCCTTATGGGCTTTACACAGATCTCTGATGGTGGCCTGTGGGAACGGGTGGTAAATGGCTCTGATGTTTTGGCCTCCGCGGGAATTTCGATAGGTAACAGGGGCTAGGGTAGGGATGGGGGAGCAGGGTGGCAGCCCCATCGAGTCCGGCTCACTAACTTCCGTGTTTGGACCGTGGGAACCGGAAGGAGGACCGTGGGAATCGGGACTCCATGACTCTTGCTGTCTGGGGGTGGGGGGGACG
This sequence comes from Hirundo rustica, assembly GCF_015227805.2. Taxonomy (NCBI): domain Eukaryota; kingdom Metazoa; phylum Chordata; class Aves; order Passeriformes; family Hirundinidae; genus Hirundo; species Hirundo rustica. The sequence goes on along the minus strand of NC_053487.1, from coordinate 15,384,266 downwards.
GTTTGGTCGGAGTATGATGTCACCAAGGAGAAGGGCTGATGGGGGGGCCCAGGGAAGCGAGCGGGGCGGAGCGCGGCCGCTGCGAAGCCCCACTGGGCTGCAGCACCGCGGGGGAGCCGGCGGCGCCGGCCCGTGCGGCACCCGGGGAAGCGAGCAAGGCGGGACGGGGCCGCGGCAAAGGGGTCCCGGGCGGCGCCGTCGCAGACGGGGCAGCGCGGCCCCGTACCGCCGCGGGCGGGCCGGCGCCAGCCCGCGGGGATGCCTGCGGGGCGGGGAAAGCGACGTCACCGAGATCGGGCAGGGCGCGGAGTGGGGAGCCGGGGCTGCGGACAACGCGCAGGCGCGGCGACTCCCGCGGCTGTCCCGGCACGGCACAGCCGCGGCATCACGTGGATAAGGAGGAGTGAGCGGCGCGGAGCGGGGGGGCAGGACGGCACGGTGCCGCAGGGACGCCGCATCACCGAGATAGGAGGGAAAGAGGGGCTGGGAGGGGTTAAGAGCGAGATCAAAGGAACCGCGGGAAGGACTGGGAGATGGAGCTGGTCCCCGCCATTTTGTGGCAGGGGAAAGCGGGACCGATGTTCTGTTTCCCCATTAACTGAAAACTGAACTCGGGGTTTTTGAACTGGGAAACACGGGGACGGGAGAGGCTCTCGGACAGCTTGGCCGGGGCCATCCGAAAGATCCCGCGTGGCCCGGCGCGAACCGTGGGGACCGTGCCGGCTGTGCGGGCTGGGGGATCAGAAAATTCTGAAGAAGCCTGAGCTAGCAGGCTGGTCTCTTGCCACTTCTTTCAGAATACTTTTCCAGGGATAAGGGGATCGGGGCAGAGGGGCAGGGGAACCAGGGGGGGGCTTTTCGCATTCTGGCGGTTTTTGTATTCCTTTCTGAGACTTTATTGCCGAATACATCTGCGCTGCTAAATTAAAATATTTTAAAGCGTCTCTGTCTCCCGACCCAGCCTATTGGGTCATTTTCCTTCTCACAGCGCCCCAAAACTCGGCGCTGCCGATCTGGTCGGGGGACACCCACGGAAAATGTGAATAAAGCCAGCGAACGAAATGTTTTAAATCGCTTTTTGAAACTTTTAACTGAGCATTCTGTGAAACTGAAATAAAAGTATAATACATACTCTTTTGAATGACAGAGTTTTACACTCATCTCTCTTGATATGTGTCGCTCCCAACTAACAGCCAGGCAAACTGAAACTGAAAGTAAAACCCAACCGCGGTTTTTTCTCCCTAAAACCGAGTCACGGTCACTTCTCCGCCCACTCGGGGGAACCGCAAAAGCAAGCAGGTGGCTACAAAAACCCGGAAAACTGCCACCGTGCGAATCCGATTCGCGCCGAACTAAACGATTGAATAACAAAAATAACTAAAGACGGTTCTCCGGAAGGTTTCCAACAGAGGGCTTGGGGCAAACCCCAAGCCTCCGGGCTGCGCAGCCAAAATCCTTTATCAGGATCCCTGAGGAATATTCCTCCAAATTGGGTCTCCCCCCCCGGGGGAACCCCACCAAAAGCAAGCACCTCTTGCGGGCGATACTCACCTCTTCCGTGGAACCTGGAAAGCCTGGAGCTGTCAGTCCGTCACCGAAGAAGACTCTAGGGGTGCTCCAGAGCTGCCTTCTTCTTCCCCTGGGAGCAAGTTTCTACAGAAACTGCTCTTACCAGAGGTAGCACGACGTCCAAGGACTGCTTCAGGCTCTTCAAAGCCCCAGTCCGTGCCGCACAGTCCACTCCGTCTGGAGGGCCGTGTGGTGGGCGCCGACACTGTCGCTGTGGGTCCAAGCTGCTTTGCTGGCGTGGGGTGCCCCACGTTGGGCACCAACACTCTTTTGCAGTGTCCTCTCATGCCTGGCAGGCGTGAAGGCTAGCTCAGTTCTGCCCTGCGACAGAGTGAATCGGTCAGGGTTACAGGCAGGGCGAGTAACCTCCCCCCGGTGGGTTTTTGGTTCCCCACACCAACAAGTGGACTTGGTGGCGTAACGACTGCGGCAACGGAAAAAGGGTCGACTCTCTTTAGGCAGGGTAGAAGGTGGTTTATTAAGGGAAGTCCGGCAAGGAGCTCTGCCTCAGACCACTGCTGCCCAGAGAGAGCAGAGATCAAAGCCTTGCGGCCACTTATGAATGGGGGAGGATCCAGGGGTGGTGACAATGGGTCAGCCAACCAGGGAACACAGGGGTGATAACAGGGGTGTCAACTTCTGAACCATTAACAAATCACAGGAGGGGAGGAGGGGATTCCCTGGGCACCAGCCTATCACTTGACGCCTCTCCTGGATCTTTCCAGAATCCAGGGAAGGGTCTCGAAGTGACAGACAGGGCGACCAAGAGGAGAGAGGGGGGATTGACAGGGACAGGTGCAGGGAAGGAATGATTGGCATAAAACGTCTGGTTATATAACTAACTCATAAGGGGAAAACTATTACAGAACACAGGGGGGTACAGTGGACTGAACCATTACAAAAATAACTTATAAATCTTACAAAAATAACGTAATAACTTAATAAAACAACTCTCGCACCACTACTGGGACCTAAAATGATCATTCAGTCCAGATGAATACATGATTGTGAATTGTAATCTCTAAACACCAACAATGACACAACTGTTGTTTAAAAAGGGGATTAATTTGGTCTTAGTTGAAATAGCAACAGAGGAATTAAAATAATGGATAAAACCTTCTGTACCAGAACAAATTGGCTGGTCACTCCTGAAAATGTTAAGCATGGGTTTGCATAACAAACCTTGGAGAGGAGTTTTCCTGTGAAAGGACATGATCTTGAGTGCCACCTGGAAAGTTTTTTGAACAAACTGTATCCACAATGTCTGATTAAATTTTAACCCTGTTTTCACTGACCTGTGCAAGTGCTGTTTCAGAGCAATGTTGAAAAGCAGTAGCACATGGGCTGAACGGCAGGAGTTCTCTACAAGCTTTCTATTTAAAAACTCACATAAGCAGTGAAAATAATTGCCAAGTTCAGCAGAGAGGGGTCACAGCTTTGACCTCACATTTCCACACAACTGCCTGGGACAAACGGAAGGTGATAGAGGAAATATATAAATAAACACTTCCAGATTTTTATCATTCCTTTCAGCTCCATCCAGAAAACATGGCAATGTTTTGGAAGAAGTTTCTAGATGCTGAATGACAAAGTAGACTCTATTAAATTATTATACTAGCAGAATTAAAATCTCTTAGGGCTACTTTCAGTGAAAAACTCCTAAGTTAATATCTGGACCTTAAATACAAAGTTGTTGATTATACTTCCAAGTTTTAATGCATGTTTAAATTTAAATTTACTAATTATACAGGAATTTAAAAAGCACTTTCAAGCTGTAATAGGAAATCCCATTAAACCACAGAGCAAAGCTATGCTTATATTTAAAGATCAAAAATTCATCTAGAAGTTATCTGGATTCTTTCTTTACTTTTGGGTTTCAAATAAACCATTTTGTAAATGCCGGACATCTATGAAGAAAAATAAAACCTACTGCATAGTTTTGGGATAAATAATAGCTCTCCATTTCTGTCATTTCATAGCTTAAGGATTATTTTTTACACACAGAGTAATCCTGGCAAATCTCATGTTTTTGTCATTGCTAGCTGCAATTTGGTCGCATTACAGAATGTTATTTAGTGGAAACTGATTGCTGAAAACTAAATTAGGTTTGGGATAGTGGACTGGTCAAGGACCTATATCTTTTGTAGAACTAACTCAGATTTCACCATCACAAAACTCATAATTCTATAGGAAAACTTTCAAAAACCGATTATTTTTTTTTTTAAGCCTTACATATAAAGAAATAGCAGAGGAATCAGGACTAAAACATGTATTCTTCAGTGATGAGTTATTTTCATCTTAGGGAAAAGGACTTCAGGAAGAATTTCTGGGAGACCTGGCAGCTGAGAGGTGCCAGTGGTGATGAGATGCACAGATTGCAGAGCACAGCTGGAGCAGAGGTATGAGCACAGGGGCACAGCATCACAAATTTAGCTAAGGCAGCCACACTTCCCCATGCTAAATGCAAAGCAGCAGGGTTTCACAAGTGGGCTTTATGCCAAAGGAAGCTGTTCCAAGTGGATATGGTCAGAACCAAATGAAAACTCCTGGCCACATCCAGTGCAGAAGCTGGACATGTGCAGTGGTACCTCTGCTCTTGATCTGATGGACTCCAAGGACTTTGCAATTGTGTTCACTCAAGCTCTAAGAATCTGAGGTATTTTTACTTTGTGTAAACTTTGCCATTCTCCACCACCTATTTTTTAAAATAAATCTTCCCAAAAGCTGGTTCGGATTGAATTCATGAGTGCCCCCAGGCAAAGGCATCACTTTGGAATTCCAGAGGTACTTATCAAAATTGTCAGTATTAAGGTTCTGTCCAAGGCATAACCATTTTCTTGGGGAAAACAATATCTGAATATTCAGCTGATTTTATTAAATCATCTCTGAGGCAATGCTCAGATCCTTTGGGGTGTCTGATTTTCATGAACATTTGAGTGACTAACTTATTGCCATGCACATTTGTGCAAAGTTAATTTCAAAGCACTATGCACCAGTATTTGCAAAAGGAAAGTAAAATCCACACACAAAACTGTTTGTGCTGGAAGGGCTTTATTGCTGTGGGACTTATCTGATTTACCACAAAATCCCAACCTCCAGCAGTCAATACCTACCTAGCTACTCATGAAGTCTGCAATTCAAAATTATTTCAAAAATCTTGGTCATTAAAGCCATTAATTTCTATTACAAAAATATAAAATCTGCTCATAAAAACAAACAAACAAAAAGAGACTTAAGATTTTATAGTGAATGTATGAACTACTTAGCTCCATCAAAATTCAGGTATAATTTTAGTAGATCCAGCATTCATGGAGTGTTTTAGATGTTTATTGAAGAGGGTTTTCCCTGTTTATTTTTGCATGGGAACAATATAAATCCAGTGTTAGCTCCAGTGCTGTTTGGCACACACTCCATCCTTCCTTTCCTTCCATATCAGCCTCCTTAGGACCAGATTAATCTTTCCCCTCCAGAAGAGTGAAATAACAGGTGATAGCTATGGAAAATACAGCCTTATTTGATTTATTGAGTGAATCATTTCTTCTCTAGGTCATTACATTTCTCAGTAAGAAAATTCATATTCATACACATTTTTCTCCATTTTCAAGTAGACATTCCAGTTGTGTTGCTTATCTACTTTCAATATAAAGGATGAATTAAAGCATTAATCTGTGCAATCATTTTCTAAGGCAAGCAGTGATAGTTTTATTCAAACTTCCCCTTACAATGCTGTAATCACATTTTGAAAATCTTCTCATAAAATCACATTGAGCTGAGGAAGAAATAAAGCCTCAATACTTGTCCTTCTAGGACTTTCTTATTATTTTCTGAGTTACTAAATGACATTGGGAACAGGTCCTTGCTTATATCTTCACTTCAGAAATATATTTGGATTGTAGCAGCTGTGGATATTGTCCTAAAATGTGCAAAGTAAAAAAAAAAAAAAAAAAAAAAAAAAATTGAGTTCAAGAACTCAAAGCAAGGTTTATTCAGGCTTCATGTTCCCACATGAAGATGCTTTTGTTTTACTTATCACTGCATGATTTGTAGGAGAGGAAGAAAACAACATATTAAGTTCTGCTTCCTTGCTTTTCCGTGATCAGTGGAAAAGATGAGTTTACTTTTACTTTATAAAAAGATAATAAAATAGTCATGGAAGAAATGAACTTGGATTTGCTGTTTGGAATGGAATCATCACACCAAATATTAAAGATACGAACAGTCATTGCTCATGTACGAGGGCACGTTGCTGTTCTAACACTAAAATCAAAGGCTGGAAAAGCTCAGGGAAGAACCAGGCTCTTCTCTCTAAAATCTGCATGGAAAGAAATGGCAGGGACATCCTGGAACTTGGCTTTTCCTGAGTCAGGGAGGCATGTAAAACAGAGAACGTGAAGAGAATGCCTCCAGCACTCCTGTGCTGCTCTGCCTCTGTAAAACCCTGCACTCATGCACAGCAAGTGCCTCAGAAAGCAGCATGTCAGAGGAATTATTGGCTAGGCAGAAACCTCGCCCGGGGAGAACTGTACCCTTTTTTATTCTTTTTTAGAGTGTTATGTGCAGGGCTCACCAAGAAAAACCCACAAGCCCAGACCTGAAGAAAGGAGAGATGCTAACCTGCAAAAATGTGAAAGAAAATAAAAGGTGCTCTGGGAGCCAGCATAAAACACAGAATGAGAGGAAGATTTCTTATTCAGATCCATGAACATGGCTACATTTCACTTCTCTCACAGAAAACTCTTCCACTTTTTCTGTATTCCTACTTAACGCAAAACCATTCCAGTTCTGTACTCCCACTTAACAGGCAGGCAGTCTCTTGGGAATGGTCCCTCCAGGATCTTGGAAGAGACATTATAGGTTTTGTGACCTTTGCATTTTCCTGCTTCAGGGTCTCACGTCACAATTATCAGATCTTCAGGCAAGGACTGGAGGCTGCCAGTCAGAGTTAGTTAATACCACTCCATTCAGCCAGGTCAGCTGGTCTCACTAACAGATATTTAATTTGCAGGCCTAGCACACACATCAGTACAAAGCCAAACAGTGTGTCCTGGTTTAGGGCAAATTTGGGAGAAAACCCCTAAATGGGGTTCCTCTGGGGAGCAAACCCAAACGGCCCCTCCCCCCAACCAGTCTGGCAAAGAACTTCCTCAGAGAAGTGGAAAAAACTATTTTACTTAACAATGTGCCCACAAGTACAAAGAATGAATAATATGAAACAATAAAACCTCTTGTTCTGGAGAAGGTGGCAAGTTGAGAAAGTTCTTGCCATGGGTGTAGCTTGGCCCTCTCTCAGTCTTTTATCAGTCTCAGTCCCTCTGGTGCGGCTGGAAAATGCTGAGGTCCAGGCCCGGTGGGCTGTAGGTGCAAGCCCCCAGTGCTCCCATGGGTTTTTCAGTCCAGAGCAGGTTTAAACAGTTCCAAGAAAAAGGAAAAAAAACCAGTCCAGGGAACTTCTCTGCCCTAGCTAGCTGAAACTAACTAAAAGCAAAAAAAAAATCTCTGTCCTGCAGTCTCTCCAAGCCTCCGCCGAACACCCCATTCAGAGAAGAATGTGTAGGAGTCAGGCAGTTTTCTTAAAACAAGCCCTGTGCTTCTTCTTGCTCTTAGAACTAGTCTTAAAGGCACAGAACTCAATATACAGCACAAACAGAACAGATGATTTGGGATAGAAGCATCATAAAGTTACCCTAGGACATTCCACCCCTTACCCCCATATCATCAACTTACCAAAACTAATATATATATTCTAGCTCTACACACACATACACTACACACACACATATATATATAAACATTATACAATATACAGCTACATACAGACAATGGCAGTGACATTCAGTACACAGTGATAACTACACATGTTTCTCACCCAACAATCAGATCTCCTTGAGGTACACATCGTGTGGTTCCATCTTTCTGCATTACCCACCATGTGCAACCTGGTCCCTGAGCAAAGACAATCCCACGGATGGGTTCGTCTGTACTTGAAGCAGAATTGATCCAAACTGTCTTCCCTAACAAACCTCTTACATGTACTACTGGGACTTCATCTACTATATGTAGGGGCTCAGACTGGGCAGGGCCTGCTCTGTTGGTGGAGCCTCAGGTGTTAACTAACCAGGTGGCCTTTGCTAGATGCTGCTCCCAATTTTTGAATGATCCCCCACCCAGTGCTTTCAAGGTGGTTTTTAACAGCCCATTGTATCTTTACACTTTCCCGGCAGCTGGTGCATGGTAGGGGATATGGTACACCCACTCAATGCCATGTTCCTTAGCCCAGGTGTTGATGAGGCTGTTCTTGAAATGAGTCCCATTGTCTGACTCAATCCTCTCAGGGGTACCATACCTCCAAAGAACTTCTTTTTCAAGGCCTAGAATGGTGTCACGGGCTGTAGCGTGAGGCACAGGGTAGGTCTCCAGCGATCCTGTGGTGGTGTGCTTGTCTGAAGGCAAAACCAGCAAGAGATTCCAAGTCAGAAAAAAACAATTTAATAGGAGAGAAAAAAAATGTAAAATAAAATAAAACAAAACAAAACGAATGCAATAGTACAAAAGATCACTGACAGAGTCAGAATACAACCTGACACTGTGGTGGTAGCAGCCCAGACAAAGTGGTCTTGTTGAAGCAGTGTTCCCATAGAAAGGTCTAGTAGCTCTTGTCCTCTGGGAATCCAGTGATAGAATATGGTGATAGAATACATACTTTGGGCACATCTTACATTGTAACCAAGGTCGAGTGGCTTCTACCATTGTGAGTACATAGTGCTTACCTTGGTGTGTCTGGGGCAGTGTAATATAAACAATCTGCCAAGCTTCCCCGTACTTATACTTGGACCATTGCCTGCCATACCATAGGGGCTTCACCCGCTTGGCCTGCTTGATTGCAGCACACATCTCACAGTCATGGATAACCTGAGAAATACTGTCCATGGTTAGATCCACCCCTCGGTCTCATGCCCACTTATAGGTAGCATCTCTACCCTGATGACCTGAGGCATCATGGGCCCATCGAGCTAGGAACAACTCTCCCTCGTGTTACCAATCTAAGTCTATCTTTGACACCTCTGTCTTTGCAGCCTGATCTACCTGCTCATTGTTTCGGTGCTCCTCATTAGCCCGACTCTTGGGGACATGGGCATCTACATGGCGGACTTTTACAGGTAGCTTCTCTACCCGAGTGGCAATGTCTTTCCACTCATCTGCAGCCCAGATTGGCTTTCCCCTATGCTGCCAATTAGCCTTTTTCCACTTGTCCAGCCATCCCCACAGAGCATTGGCTACCATCCACGAATCAGTATAGAGGTAGAGCTTTGGCCACTTCTCTCTTTCAGCAATGTCCGGGGCCAATTGATCGGCTTTGAGCTCAGCGAGTTGGCTTGACCCACCTTCTCCTTCAGTGGCTTGTGCAACCTGTCATGTGGAGCTCCATACGGCTGCTTTCCACTTCCGGTTCATCCCAACAATACGACAGGAACTGTCACTGAAAAAAGTGTGGCATGTTTCTTCTGCTGGCAGTTGGTTGTACGGTAGAGCTTTTTCAGCACGTGTCACTTACTCTTGTTCCTCTTCATCTGTGAGGCTAAAGTTATCTCCTTCAGGCCAATTGGTAATTATTTCCAAAATCCCAGGGCGATTCAGGTTTCCAATATGAGCGAGCTGAGTGATGAGGGCAATCCATTCGCACCATGGGGTGTTGGTGGAGTGGTGGGTAGAGGGAAACTCTGCTTTGAACATCCATCCCAGCACTGGTAGTCGAGGTGCCAGGAGTTGTGCTTCTGTTCTAATCACTTCTGATGTGGCTTGAACTCCTTCACAGGAGGCTGAGATTTCTTTCTCTGTTGGAGTGTAGTTGGGTTCGGACCTTCTGTAGCTTCGACTCCAGAATCCCAGTGGTCGGCCTCAAGTCTCACCAGGCACCTTCTGCCAAAGGCTCCAGGACAGACCAAGGCTCCCAGCTGCAGAGTAGAGCATGTTCTTCACCTCTGGTCCCGTCCTGACTGGGCCAAGGGCTACCGCATGAGTGATCTGCTTCATCTGGGCAAAGGCTTGTTGCTGTTCAGGGCCCCAGTAGAAATCATTCTTGCGGGTGACCAGGTAGAGAGGGCTCACAATCTGCTGTACTCAGGTGTTGTGTTCCTCTGAGGAATGGTTTTTCCCCTCAGAGTTCCCCTGAAACCTGTGCTATGTAGTTCAACCCTTTTTCCCTATCATACCTACTCCCGACCCTATTGGCTCAGGGCCAATATCTTTCCTTGGCCCAAAACTAGATATACCCCTGTTTCTTCCTGCTTCTCTCTCTCTCTCCTCGGCCTCCTGGAACATCACATCGAGAATAAAGCTTGGACGGAAGCTGGGGGTGGGAGCCAGTCTGTTGAAATCTCTATTCTGTCTCTCTGAAATATATTTCCCTAAAACCCCTGAATAACTGAGCTAGCGAGAGCCGGGGGGTGGCTAGAGGGAAGTATATTTTCAGTTGGCCCCCAACGTCGGTTTGTTATGAAATATTAATAAGCCCACGCATGAAGAGGGACTCCCTATTTAAGGGGTTAATAATCTCTTTGGGAGGCACAACTACCTGGCCCCTATCGGCTGTTTTCGAGCAGCTCGGGGTGGCAGGACAAGGTCGGGAGTTCGCTTTTACTACAAAAGTGAATCGACCTTAGACAGAAAACCCTGACGTTGCAACACGTGCTGCGGGGTCCGCTAGAAGATCCCTATAGTTTAATAGTGAGAGGGCTTTAGGACCCTGCGCCGGAGTGTGTTGCGTAACGCGGTTTGAGATTTTTTTCTCTGCGGAACGGCTGAGTTCTGTGTACTGGGGAGAACCGCGCGTTTTTGGGGTGGGCTAGCTACGGGAGGGCCCCGGGACAGAAGACGGCACCGGGACACCCCCCTGCCCGTGTCCCCGCAGTCGGGAAAAGCGGCCAGAGACGGCCGCCCCGAGCCGCGACCAGCCCGCCTTGCCCCTGATACCTCGGGAGCGAGTGGAACGCAGCGGCGTGTTTGGTTTTTCACGTCAGGGGTTAAGATTTTTCGAACAGTTTGCTTTTAAAACATCAGAAACATGGGCATACGTTTATCGAGAAATCAAAAGAGTGCTTTTAAACAACTTAAAAACATTTCAACAAGTCTAAAATTTCCTGATAAGCTCTTAATCAAATTTATTTCCTGGCTGTCAGCTGAGATTCCAGACAGTACTCTACAAGATATAAATTCTGTTTCATTTTGGGATGATGTGGGAAAATTAATAACTTTAAAAGTTGAAAATGGGGAAAACAAAATTTCTTCATTTATTCCAATATTCTTACAAGTACGCAAGAAGTTGTTAGAAGCAGAAAACAGCAGACAGCCATGCAAAACCTCTCAGCAATACCCTGGTCCCGAGAAGCAGGGATTCCCTGATTGCATATTGGATTATGCTCCTCAAACCCACCCATCGTCCTTATACCCTCCTCTCCCACCTGTTTTCCCTCAGCAAGATGCAATTTTTTCCTCTCGGAGCTCTAGCCACGTGGATGAGACCCTCGGGGGTTCGCACCATGCGGTCAGCCCTGATGGCGGACGGCATTGCATTCCTCCTTCCCACTATCCCTTCTTCCCCCCACTTCCCGCCCCGACCCCATATCTCACACCCAATCCCCCACCCCACCCTTCTCCCCAGTGCCTCCCCCTCCCTCCCAGCGGCCGCGCGAAGGGGGAGGGGGAAGGGTGCCTTACAACCACTACTCCCTGCGCGGATGGGGAGATAGATAATGCAGCCCGCAGCAGCGGAGTCGGGGGGGGGTGGCCCCCCTGTTACAAGGGCTAAGGGGCAGCCTAGCCTGGGGCCCCAGGGGAGGAGGGAGGAACTGCCTGTTGCTGGACCCCAGGGGAGGAGGGAAGAGCTGCCTGTTGCTGGATCCCAGGGAGGGGGTGGGACAACACCCTCGAGCTGCCTGGGCAATAGAGAAGCAGCAGGATTTTTAGCAACTCAGAATAACGATCAGCAGGGCATTCCATCTGTGGCCCCTGTAGTATATGTAGGTAAAAGACACGTGCGTAGAGAGTATTTGCCTTTTTCATACCAAGATAAAAAAGAGCTGTGTAAAATGCAGAAACAATTTGGGAGATCCAGTGAAATATTTAAGGGCATGATGAAAGCTACCTTCAATTCAAATGAGATGGTACCCAGTGACATTAAAGATTTATTCAGATGCCTATTAACTCCCTCAGAGTATGACCTATGGGAAGGATTATGGAAAAAAGCTTTGAAAACAGTATTGCAGGAAATTCAGCAAACTCCTGATGCTCAGGACAGCGATGACAATGACATCACACATGATCATTTGTGTGGTGAAGGTGATTTATCTAGTGCGAATGAGCAAATTCGGTTGTTATCCAAGTCAGTTTTAGATAAGATCTGTAATGCTGCAGAAAAGACTTTTTATCAGATTCCATCACCTGAGATAAAGACCAATTATGTTAACATTAAACAGTTTCCTTCAGAGAATTTCTTGCAGTTTGTTGACCGTCTGAGAAGTCAAGTGGAAAGACAAGTGCAAGACCCAGTGGTACAGGCAGAATTGATTAAGGAGATGGCTCAGAGGAATGCTAATGAGACCTGTTGTAGAATCATTCTTAGCCTTCCCCTTGACCCATCGCCTAGTCTTGCACAGATGATAGAAGCCTGTACCAGGAGAGCAGAACTTTTCAGTGCATCTGAAAGGAATCCAGGACTGACACACCCAAAGCCTGTGGCAGCTGCAGCACCAGGAGCAAGGAGGCAACCGATGTCATCAGACCAGCTGCAGCACATCATCTGCCACCGCTGCAAAAGGCCAGGACACTTCGCCAAGGCCTGCCCAGAAAACCAGAAACGCAAGTCAAAAAATCAAAAAAACTGAATTCACAGCGCGGCCCAGATTTTATCTCCTTGACGCGCCAAGAAAGAAATTTACAAGGCCATACCGTGACAAATGTCTCTCTCTTAACAAAAAAGGGGGAGGGCAGGTTGCAGGGTGTGGGGGTACAGAAAAATAAAAATGTCAAATGTTCAACTAACAAGGTATGGCAGCCGCGACGCCGATATAGGCTCGTGACTACCAAAGGTTTTCATTTCAGATCTACTGATTGGACAATAATTACAGTGGACCTGCAAAACATTTCACAGGACATGAAGGTTAACCACATGGAACCGAACAGTGAGTATTTTGTTATTGGGGACACAGCACACACACCCTTGGAGGTGGAGGTAGCTCCCATGACCATTAAGGGAAAGATAACAGGCCTCACACTGTTGGCATGCTGCATGCACCCACCGTTCTACCTGACAGAGGGGCAAGTCCTTGTCCAGGCCATTCCTGTTCCGGCTGAGGTCCTAGCGGATGGAAAATCACCGGAAGTCTACTGGGCAGAGGTGGTAGGGAAGAACAAACCTTCTCTGACATGTAACTTAGCCCATGGGTCAGACCGCCTCCATGTGGAGGGGGTGCTTGACTCCGGCGCAGACGTTACCGTTATACCTGAGAGCATGTGGCCATCACATTGGGAGTTGCAACCTGTGGCAGGCAAACTTCAGGGCATAGGAGGAATCACAATGGCAAAAATCTCAAAAAACATAGTGCAAATTGAGGGACCTGACGGGAAATTGGCAAATGTCCGTCCATTCGTTGCTGAATATAAGGCTCCCTTATGGGGGAGAGACACCATGTCACAGTGGGGAGTCCAATTGGTCATTCCTAAGACACCCCAGGATTTTTGGAAATAGCCACTGTGGAGCGCCCTACCCACAAACTAAAGTGGTTGGACAATACCCCAAGATGGGTAGCACAGTGGCCATTGAGTAAAGAGAAGCTCAAGGCGCTTGAGGAGCTTGTGGAGGAGCAGGTGGCTCAAGGTCACCTAGAAGAGACAACAAGCCCCTGGAATTGCCCAGTCTTTGTAATAAAGAAACCAGGAAAGGACAAGTGGAGGTTGCTCCATGACCTCCGAGAAATAAACAAAATTATAGAGGACATGGGACCACTCCAACCAGGGATGCCTTCTCCAACAATGCTCCCTCGAGACTGGCAATTGGCTGTTTTAGATATCAAAGATTGTTTCTTCCAAATTCCTCTACACCCAGAAGATGCCCCACGGTTTGCATTCTCGGTTCCTACCATTAATCGAGAAGCCCCAATGAAGAGATATCACTGGAAAGTACTTCCCCAAGGTCTGAAATCTAGTCCTTTCATATGCCAACAGGACGTAGCCTCACTACTGTCACCAGTACGTGCCAAGAGAAAGGATGCCATCATCCTTCACTACATGGATGATCTACTCGTGTGTGCCCCCAATGACTCTATACTCCAACACACGCTTGACCTAGTGGTTAAGGTTTTAACCTCTGCTGGATTTCAATTACAGGAAGATAAAGTTCAAAGGATGCCACCTTGGAAGTACCTGGGTCTACAAATAGCTGCAAGGACCATTGTTCCGCAGAAATTGGAAATTGAGTGTAATCCCAAAACCTTAGCAGATCTCCACTCTTTGTGTGGGTCTTTGAACTGGGTAAGACCTTGGCTAGGCCTCACAAATGAAGATTTAGACCCTCTCTTCAATTTATTGAAGGGGGAGAGGGAGCTGGTTTCTCCCAGGGAACTGACCCCAGAGGCAAAGACAGCAATCAAAAAGGTACAGAAGGCCTTATCAGAGAGGCAGGCTCATTGATGTGAGCCAAACATACCTTTCCAATTCATTGTTCTAGGAACACTGCCACATTTGCATGGTTTGATTTTTCAAAGGATCGAGGGGCAGAGAGGTTCACTCTTGATCATAGAGTGGGTCTTCCTCACTCACCAAAGATCCAAGACCATCACTGAGCCACAAGAATTGATAGCTCAACTGATTCGGAAGGCAAGGGTGAGATTGTGTGAGCTGGCTGGTTGTGACTTTACATGTATTCACCTTCCGGTCAAACTTTCTAAGGAGGGAAGGAACTCTCCCAAGAGACTGACCAAAGAGATGTTTGAGCATTTGCTCCAGAGCAATGCCAGTCTCCAATTGTCTCTGGACAGCTACAGGGGACAAATACCAGTCCATGCCCCGTCTCACAAGTTGCTCAATGAGGAATTCCACCTCATTCCTCGTGAGAAGAGGAGTCGGAGACCACTCAAGGCTCTCACAGTGTTCACGGACGCATCCGGGGCTTCCCACAAGTCGGTGATGACTTGGAGAAATCCTCAGACTCAGCGTTGGGAAGCTGATGTGGAGTTTGTGGAGGGATCCCCCCAAGTGGCTGAACTAGCTGCAGTGGTAAGAGCCTTTGAGAAGTTCTCGGAACCAATTAATTTGGTAACAGACTCTGCTTACGTGGCGGGGGTAGTGTCCAGAGCGGAGCAGGCTGTGCTCAAAGAAATTGACAATGAGCATCTCTTCAGATTGCTTTCAAAGCTAATTTATTTAATTTCTCATCGAGAACAGCCGTTCTATGTGATGCATGTAAGATCACACACGGATTTGCCAGGTGAAATTGCAGAGGGGAATCGTCAGGCAGATTCCCTTGCTGCACCTGTTGAAAATGCACGTCTCCTTGATATCTTCCAACAGGCAAAGCTGAGTCACCAACAATACCATCAGAATGTGCCAGGCCTGATCCGTCAGTTCCAGCTAACACGGAGCCAGGCTCGAGCCATTGTGGCCACCTGTCCCAACTGCCAGGTCCAAGCAATGCCATCGATGGGTATGGGAGTTAACCCCCGGGGCCTTGGCAGTTGTGAGGTATGGCAGACAGACATCACGCACATTCCTAGTTTTGGACACCTCAAATATGCTCATGTAAGCATTGACACGCATTCAGGTGCAATGTATGCCTCTGCCCATGAAGGGAAAAGACTGAACATGCCAAGAACACCTAGTGCAAGCTTTTTCAGTGTTGGGGATTCCAAAAGAAATCAAAACTGATAACGGCCCAGCGTACACATCCAAGGGGTTCCTGGAATTTGTCCAGCAGTGGGGAGTGGAACATAAAACTGGCATCCCTCACTCCCCCACAGGTCAAGCTGTGGTTGAGAGAGCACATCAGACGATCAAACAGGTCCTGGCTAGACAGAGTAGTACGACTGTGTGGATGTCTCCACATGAGAAACTCTGCAAAGCCATGTTTACCATCAATTTTCTGAACTGTTCATTTGAAAACATGAGTCCACCAGTGGTACGCCATTTTAACAGTGGCAATCAGTTCAAATTGTCTCAGCGTCCACCAGTCACGATTAAGGATCCAGAAACTTGGGAAACCAAAGGTCCCTATGAGCTCATGACCTGGGGTCGTGGCTATGCGTGCGTGGCCACTCCCTCAGGCCCTCGGTGGATTCCCCAGAAGTGGGTGAAACCTTTTGTCCCTAAAAATCCAGCTCCAGCAGAAGGGGATAAGAGGCAAGTAGCCGTTGCATCCAAAAGAAGACGCCACCGGATGGAAGAAAAAGAATCTTCCTAGATGTGGACTCCTTCCGGCAGAAACAGAAACTTTTAACATGTTTTAAAAATGTTTGTTTTTCTTTTTAGAGAAAGCCTACCTCACACTTAACCCTGTGATGAACCCCATACAAGTTGTCATCTTGTTGTTGCTGAACAGTCTGGCAGCTGCATGGATCATCCCTCAGCCGCGTCAAAATGTCTGGGTGACCCTGGCACAGACACTTCCGCAGGAAAACATATGTTTGTCCACTGCATCAACAGAGAATCCTATGTCCACCTGTCTGGTAGGAATTCCATTCAGGGCAGGAATTCTGTCTCGGCTTTTAGGAGGGCCATGTACCATAGGGCGGTTGTCCGTATTGACACCCAACCAAACCTTGATTGGTGAATGGACTCAAAAAAAAAGAAATTGGCAAACAAAATTCAAAAGAGAAGTGCTGACCAATTGGATCCAAATTGTAATTCAGAAATTTTTCATTGGGCCAAGTCAAAAAGAGTCGCTGTGTCCCTGTTCCTTCCGTGGGTCGCAGCAGCTAAAGCTCTAGGTGAATTGGGCCATCTAGAGTGCTGGGTAGTCAAACAGGCAAATTTAACATCCACCACCATCAGCTCTCTCCTAGAAGATGAGGAAATTACCAGACAGGCCACTCTCCAGAACCGTGCTGCTATAGATTATCTCTTATTACTTCATGGACATGAATGCCAGGAATTTGAAGGACTGTGTTGCCTAAACCTGACCTCAAAGGCTCCAAACATCCATGCTGCCCTTCGAAGCATGAACAGCTTGATCGGACAAGTGAAACAAGAATCTGAGGACTGGATCAAAGAACAGTTCAAAGGCTGGGAACTTACAGGGTGGTGGACTTCTATAGTTAAAACAATTTTGTTATTTCTTGTTATTCTTTTCCTTGTAACAATAGCGTTCGGGATACTACGCTGTTTGATTTTCAAGGCTATCAGTAGTCTCATACCTTCTACCTCAGAAGTCAACCACATAGAGTTGGCAAACCTAAAGCAGGTTGGCTCCCCCACCAATTGTAATTGGTGGGAAAACCCACATTCCGTGTAACCTAATGTTCTTCTTCTAATGATCTTAAACAAAAAAGGGGGAGATGTTGTGTTCCTCTGAGGAATGGTTTTTCCCCTCAGAATCCCCCTGAAACCTGTGCTATGTAGTTCAACCCTCTTTCCCTATCATACCTACTCCCGACCCTATTGGCTCAGGGCCAATATCTTTCCTTGGCCCAAAACTAGATATACCCCTGTTTCTTCCTGGTTCTCTCTCTCTCTCCTCGGCCTCCTGGAACATCACATCGAGAATAAAGCTTGGACGGAAGCTGGGGGTGAGAGCCACTCTTTTGAAATCTCTATTCTGTCTCTCTGAAATATATTTCCCTAAAACCCCTGAATAACTGAGCTAGCGAGAGCCGGGGGGTGGCTAGAGGGAAGTATATTTTCACTCAGGAATGTGCATTCTCCAGAAACCTATGGCACCTAGAAAAGCTTGTGTTTCCTTCTTGTTGGTTGGTGGAGACATTGCGGTGATCTTATTGATGACCTCAGTGGGAATCTGATGCCGTCCATCTTGCCACTTTACTCCCAGGAACTGGATCTCTTCGGCAGGTCCCTTGACTTTGCTCTTCTTGATGGCAAAACCAGCTTTCAGGATAATCTGGATTATCTTCTCTCCTTTCTCAAACACTTCCATTGCCGTGTCCGCCCACACAATGATGTCATCGATATACTGTAGGTGCTCTGGAGCCTCACCCTTTTCCAGTGCAGCCTGGATCAGTCCATGGCAGATGGTGGGGCTGTGTTTCCACCCCTGGGGCAGTCGGTTCCAGGTGTACTGCACGCCCCTCCAGGTGAAAGCAAACTGAGGCCTGCATTCTGCAGCCAGAGGAATGGAGAAAAATGCATTGGCAATGTGTAGTGGTTTCACGTTTAATAAATTTTGGTCTTAGTACTTACTTTTTCTGTGGGAGAGAGACTAGGAGAAAAACAAAGCAGGCTCAACCTTAAAATTAACAAATAGTTTTATTAACATGCGCTAAAAGAATAGAAAAAAAAAGAAAGTTGGGAAAAAAACTAAAACGGAATGAAACTTCAAAAACACTCTTCCCTCCCCTTACAAACTCTTCACTTTCTTACAAAACAACATAAAGAGACAAAACTTGTAATTTTCAGTCAGTTTCACTATCTGACAATAGTCTTTCATCAATTCATTAGGGGAAGAGTATCTTTTTGAGTCATGGACCCTACTGACAACTTAGAACAGTTCTTTTGTGGGTTTTAAACTGTCACAAAAACAACCGCCCGGAGAAACATGCTTTTGTGACCCTCCCAGGAACAGTTTCCCAAGCTGCTTATGGGTCATGGGTCTTAGACTTGTGCATACTGGGGTGTCACCTTTTAAAGATGAATAACTCCAAAGCAAAGGATTCTTCACCTCAAGGTACAGAGATATCTTCTCACTTTTTCACTGGCACAGGGGGCTTCTCATCTTTATCTCTGTTCAAGCATCTTATAGGATGTTTATTACAAACACTTTTGCTCAACTCTACACACAAATTAAAACAACCATCTCCCCAAATGCATATCTTTCCCATGATTTAAAGGAATGATCTAAATATAGAGTTCATTTCCATGGCTCAAGTAAGAATAGAACAAACAACTCTTCAACCCTCTGTCTTAATAGTCTTTTCACTCTTGCTCTACTGACTTCCTGCTGTTGTTCTTTATGTTCGCTCTGTCCTTTCTTACTCTCTCAGAGAAGGGCTAAGCTCTGGAAGCTTCATGTTGCTAAGAAAGAGTTAAATCTGCTTGGAGTCTTTGTCTCTCTCTGTAGCTCGTGGTGTTAGATGTTCAAGGCCGAGCTGGTGAGGGAGGAAGAACTCACAGAAACATCAGAGATTGGAGCACTCGGGCAATCCGGAATGACAAAAAAACTAGGCAGGATCATAAATGCTTTCTCAACCCACCCCTTGGTGTAAATTGGGGTGGCTTCGGCCCAAATGGTGCCTATAGCTCTTATCAGGGGCCCGGCAGAGATCTCTCTCTGCTCCAGAGAAGTCTGAAGAAAGTAGCTGTTGTAAAGCAGCAACCTCTCCTTCCTCCCCCTTCACCCGGGAGCCGATGGAATCCAGCCAGGCCTCAGGCCAGCTTCCCCCCAAAAAGGGGGAGCAGCAGGCCTGAATCGATGTTACCTGTCTCTCTCTAGCCAAAAGAAAGAAGAAAAAAGACCCACCTACAAGAAATTCATGGGGTTTATATGGTACTCCCCAAAGTTGCAGCTAACAATTTCAGTAGTTAAAACAGACGCTAATATTCCAACTAACTCTCTGATAGGTTGCTGTCTCTTCCAAAGCAACTCCCAGGTCCTGACCTGGAGAATTATTCTACGTTCTTCTATAACTAAAAAACTAAACTGTACTAACTTCTGACACAAGGTCACTAGTCGTGTACCATTTTGCTGCCTTCGACTCCAGCTCATACTGGAGTTCCAGCATGTCCGGCACAGCAGCACACCATGGTGGAGTCACTTCGTTCAAGGTACGGTAGTCCACTGTCAATCTCCACTCTCTGTCAGACTTGCGCACAGGCCAAATGGGGCTGTGGAAGGGTGAGTGGGTTTTGCTGACCACCCCTTGGGTTTCCAGCTCTCAGATCATCTTGTGGATGGGAATCATGGCATCTGAATTTGTCCAATACTGTCGGCGGTGCACCATTGAGGTGGCAACTGGAATTCGTTGCTCTTCTACCTTTAGAAGTCCTACTGCAGATGGGTTCTCCAACAGTCCAAGCAAGCTATTCAATTTCTTAATACCCTCTGCCTCCACAGCTGCTATTCCAAAAGCCCACCTGAGTCCCTTAGAGTCTTTGTAATAACCATTCCGGAGGAAGTCTATGCCCAAAATACATGGGGCCCCTGAGCCAGTCACAATTGGATGTTTCTGCCACTCCTTCCCGGTCAGGCTCACTTCGGCTTCCAACAGAGTCAATTCCTGTGATCCCCCCGTCACCCCGGCAATGGAAATAGGTTCTGTTCCCACATGTCCCGATGGCATCAGGGTACACTGTGAACCCGTATCAACCAAAGCTTCATATTTCTGTGGCTCTGATGTGCCAGGTCATCAGATCCACACCATTCAAAAGACTTGGTTTTCCCGTGCCTCTCCCTGGCTAGAGGCAGGGCCCCTCTAGCACTGGTTATTATTCCCTTCCTGGGCATACATAAGAGAGGATCCTTCAAGGGGGTCCGACAGAGCCTCCTCACTTCTATAGTACCTGGCAGCTTGGTCATGCGATGTCGAGGCTACCTTCATCTTAGTGGGACCCCCTCAGTTAGTGTTTCTCTCCTTGAGCTCACGCACCCGTGCTGCCAGGACAGAAATGGGTTTCTCATCCCACCTTCCCATGTCTTCCCCACGGTCACTCAGAAAGAACCACAGGTCAGCTCGTGGGGTATACCCTCTCTCTCTAGCTGGGGGCTGTTGAGCTCTGACTCTGGGGCCTGTAACTCGCACCAGTGCCACATGGGAACTGTTCCTCCTCATCATCTCCTCCATCTTCTCCCTTATCTTCTCTGAGTTCCTTAGCCATGGCAGAGACCTGAGCCTGCATTGGGCCACTGATCATACTCTTGAAATTTCTGAGCTTGTTGGCTACAGAACACACTGTCTCTCGGTTGTTATCAGGATGAATTGTTGCAATGAATATGGCGTATTGAGATGGCCCTAGAGTTGCCAGATTCCACAACATTTGCCCTGTGCATCTAACCTTGTCAGGGTTATTATCATGCTGTCCACCCCTCCCAAAGAGTACCTCCAATACTGCCACTTCCCTCAGCTGTTGGATCCCTTCCTCAGGGGTCTTCCAGTGCATTCTATGGTGGTGCTCCTGCATTCTGTCTCTGTGGACAAACCTCTCCCGTACACTCATTAAAAGCTGCTCCCAAAGCAAAAGGGGCCCTGGCTCCCTTACAAATACCTGATTCAAACCTGAGTCCTGGGTCAAGGGTCCCAAATTCCTTGCCTCACCACTGTCTAGTTGCACACCCATACCCATAAGGTCCCAGACCCGATGTAACCGGGTTGTATAAGCCTCACGTCCCCGTCGTACAATATCTTTTTGCAGATTTTGCAGACTTTCATATAACAGGGACTCGGTGATGATCTCAATCTGTGGCTCCACCTGCGGGTTGTGAGGGCCCTCATTTCTTACCCTTATTACCTGGGTTTGCCGATTTCACCTTAGACTTCTTTGTTTCCACAGGGGCAACTGCTGCTGGTGGTGACTGCCCCTGTGGTTCAGCTGGAACCTGGGTGGTTGTAACATCTGTGGGTTCCATTGCTGCTCCATCAGACTCTCCTTTGTCAGGGTAGGGGGAGGGTTTCCCACCAGCTGGGGCTAATGAGGCTACTACAGGGGAAAGGTACTCCCTCAGCATCTGGCCCATCTCATGGAACTCCTTCACCGAATCTGGGTGGTTTATTTCTGAGGCAGGCTGTGGGGCAGGGTCAGGCTGTGGGGCAGTATCCCTATCCTCTAGGGTAGGTATCAGGGTGATTATCCAGGTCAGTCTCCCCTTATCTCTAAATGCTAAACAGAACAGGCATACCAGCAACACCAGCCACTGTATGATGTCATTAGCATTCAGAGATTTGAACCCTACAAAAGCTGGTGGGGCAGACCCAAAGAGCAGGGTGAAGGTTTGGGAAAAAATTTCCCCCGGTGTCATTTCTTCACAGTAGGTACCACTGTTAAAGTAACCCCAAAAATACACAGTTAGTGTGTGATAGCCCTGAATCCATGTGCCAGCCTTCCAGAGGAATTTAAATATCCACGCATTCCTCACCTTGTTAAGCCATATAGCAAAATGGATGACAGCCACAGTAACCTTAGTTACAGGGCCCATGTTTAGAAAAGGGCCCGCAAATGGGAGAAATACGGTCACCACCACATGCCACCCAAACCAGGGTAAGCCAGACTACATGATATCATGATATCCAGTACACAAGAACATAGGCACTTAAGAACTGTTATTCCTTTTTCTCTCAATGCCCTCATGTCTCACATTGGGCACCAAATTCTGTCTTGGTTTTGAAAGACAGTTGTCTGCCAAGGAAAGCTAGAGCCTCCCTTGGAATGGAGAATGTAAACCCTCTTCCCTCCAAATTATTATAATTTTGCAATTAGGGGCTTTCAGGCAAAGATATGGGAATAGGAGTAACAGTTCTTTACTAGGAATATTAAAATAAATGGAAAATACAAACGTAGTAATACAAAAAAAACAAGCAAGGAAGCAAACAAAAATCCTGGAAAAAACCCTGACAGAGTCAGGGACACGACCTGGCACCCTGTTTCTCAGGGTGTTGGGAGCAGTCCAAATAAATCCTCCTGGAGTAACAGATGTGGTTCTGTGGAGTAGAGATGGTCCTGTAGAAAGTCCAGTGGTGACGAGATGGGTCCAGTCTTCCTCTGGGAATCCAGTGGAAAAAAAATGGATACCTAGTGATCTTCAGTCCCAGGTTTTATCTAGCTGGGAACAGCTGGGTCCTCCTCCACTGGGTGGAGCATCTCACAATGGGATGATGGAATGTGTCATGTCATTGGTGGGCCCTAATGGCCCATTATCAGAACATGTTCCCCTGGAGGATGGAGGGGTGGTGAAAGAGATAAGAAACACTGCCCCACCTGGTTTTAATGGCTGGGCCATTATCAGAAGGCATCCGCCCCCCTTCCCCCTGGAGTTTGAAGGATAAAACATCTCCCAAAAAACAGCTTTCAACAGATGAAATAAAATACACATTTTTAGGTTACATAATCCAAGACAATCCCCTACTCCAACTACTGCACATGCTCCTAAATCTCTCAGCAGTGATAGTGGGGAGAGGAGCCCTCTCCAAAGGGTCCTATACCATCCCGGACTCAGAAAGAAACCAAAGAAGAGGACATCAAAAAGGGGAGGCAGTGGATGCTCATGTTAAGGAAAACTGAGGCGAACCGGAGGATCTTACCCTAGGAGACCCTCTAGTTATAATGAAACTAGGGAACAAAGAAAAAGAAATTAAGTTTTTGATAGACACAGGGGTAACATATTTGGTGTTAAATAAAGCTTTAATACAAATAATAGATTATTTTATGGTAAAAGGGGTAACTGGCCAATCTGAAAAAGCCTATTTTTGTAGGCCCTTGAAATATAAACTTGGGAAACAATGGGGAATTCACATGTTTTTATATATGCCCAATGCTCCGTCAGCACTTTTGGATAGGGATTTATTGGAACTATTAGAGCCAAAAATAATCTTTAAAAATGGAGAGATTACTTTCGAGGTTAAGGACCAACAATATGTGGGATTGTTAAGATCGATGTAGATAACTTGTAGTGGTGTGAGAGTTGTTTTATTAAGTTATTTTTGTAATATTTAAAGTTATTTTTGTAATGGTTCAGTTCACTGTACCCCCCTGTGTTCTGTAATAATTTTCCCCCCTTATGAGTTGGTGGTATAACCAGACGTTTTCTGTCAATCATTCCTTCCCTGCACCTGTCCCTGTCAGTTCCCCCCCCTCTCCTCGTGGTCGCCCTGTCTGTCACTTCAAGACCCTTCCCTGGATTCTGGAAAGATCCAGGAGAGGTGTCGAGTGGTTGGCTGGTGCCCGGGGAATCCCCTCCTACCCTCCTGTGATTTGTTAATGGTTCAAAGGTTGACACCCCTGCTACCACCCCCATGTTCCCTGATTGGCTGACCTGTTGTCAGCCCTCCCCCATTTATAAGTGGCTGCAAGGCTTTGATCTCTGTTCTCTCTGGGCAGCAGTAGGCTGAGGCAGAGCTCTTTGCCGGACTCCCCTTAATAAACTACCTTCTACCCTGCCTAAAGAGAGACGACTCTTTTTCCGTCGCCGCAGTCGCAACTCCATCAAGTCCACTTGTTGGTGTGGGGAACCAAGAACCTACCGGGAGGAGGTTACTCGCCCTGCCTGTAACCCCGACCGATCCTCGTTGTGGCAGTGCAGAACTGAGCTAGCCTGCATGCCTGCCAGGCATGAGAGGACACTGCTATACGGAGTGGCGCCCGAACGTGGGGCACCTCACGCCAGCAAAGCAGCTTGGATCCAGGCGGGACCCGGACCCACAGTGACAGTATCGGCGCCCACCGCACGGCCCCCCAGACGGAGTGGAGCGTGCGGCACGGACTGGGGCTTCGAAGAGCCCGAAGCAGTCCTTGGACTTCGTGCTACCTCTGGTAAGAGCAGTTTCTGTAGAAACTAGCTCCCAGGGGAAGAAGAAGGCAGCTCTGGAGTACCCCTAGAGTCTTCTTCGGTGACGGACTGACAGCTCCAGGCTTTCCAGGTTCCACGGAAGAGGTGAGCATCGCCCGCAAGCGGTGCTTGCTTTTGGTGGGGTTCCCCCGGGGGGGGAGACCCAATTTGGAGGAATATTCCTCAGGGATCCTGATAAAGGATTTTGGCTGCGCAGCCCGGAGGCTTGGGGTTTGCCCCAAGCCCTCTGTTGGAAACCTTCCGGAGAACCGTCTTTAGTTATTTTTGTTATTCAATCGTTTAGTTTGGCGTGAATCGGATTCGCACGGTGGCAGTTTTCCGGGTTTTTGTAGCCACCTGCTTGCTTTTGCGGTTCCCCCGAGTGGGCGGAGAAGTGACCGTGACTTGGTTTTAGGGAGAAAAAAACTGCAGTTAAGTTTTATTTTCGGTTTCAGTTTGCCTGGCTGTTAGCTTGGGAGCGACACATATCAGGAGAGATGGGTGTAAAACTCTCTGTTGTTCAAAAGAGTGTGTATTATACTTTAATTTCAGTTGCACAAAATGCACAGTTAAAAGTTTCAAAAAGCGATTTAAAACATTTCGTTTGAGACGTTAATTTTGAGGAACTAAGGACTTTTTAGGAAAGTTAAGATAATAAGTTGCTGAACTAGCTGAAGTAGATAGGTAATCTTTGTTCGCAGTTAACAGAAGCCGGATCTTAGATAAGCTACCCCGGATCTTGTAACTCATTTCTTGTCAGGTTTATGTTTATGTAGTTGTCCTTGTAATGAAAAACAAAATGTGGTAAATAGGACATAAGATAGCTGCAGATTTCCTGCTTAAAGGACCCATTGAACACAGGAAACTAAGTTCTACCAAGGAATCATTTGTCACGAATGCATTGAAAAGGTGGAAAGGTCAGGACGAGGAAGACTCATCTTACTTCCTCATTTTAGGTGACCCCTCCCCAAAATAGACCCCCGACTCATTTTAAGAAACAAAGTACGCATGCTTAATAGCCTTTTTGTCAATTAGCATATGAAGCGAGGAATGGGAGGTGACAGGGGTATGAATATGCATTTGTATTTTGGATATTCAACACTTTTGTAAACAAAAGACTTTGTAATTACCTGTGAATTTCACAGTGCGAATTAGGGAAATATCCCGCGTGCTGCCCGGCCGTAATAAACATACACTTTCTAACTTTAAACTGTTAGAGATTTTTTGTCCGTCTTAGTTGGGTATCGATACTAGATCAATACCCATATTTCTTTAATAAATCACTCGGGGTTGTTGGTTCTGTTCTACTATTGTTATAATTGCTGTTGTTTTTTTGTCTGTCCTGTTATATTTACTAGTAAAGGACTGTTATTCCTTTTCCCCATAGCTCTGACTGAAAAGTTTTATTTTTAATCTTCCAAATTATAATAACACGGAGGGAAGGATTCAAATTCCTCATTTCCTAGAGAGGCCTGCCTCTCCATAGCAGACACCTGTCTTTTCAAAACCAAGACAATGAAGTAATAATTAACGCACTAGGCACAGCTAGTGAAAACATCTTGTTGGCCCTAGGCTGTACTCAGGCACAACTGTGGATGCAATCAGTGGCTGCCGCAGTTATCAGGGAAGGTGGAGAAGGAATATTCCCTGCTGAAATTTGCAAAATTGTCTGGGATAATGCCTCTGATATGGAGAGGGAACTTCAGTCCTGGTGGGTGTTGGTCAATTTCACCTATAACCCTGTGACTAGTGTAGTGACAGCCTTTGTTTTAACTATACACGATGCCTCAGTGGACTTAATACACCCAATAGTCCCCTTAGGATTAAACCATGAGGGAACTGTATTGTACCCTTCTGAACACAGAATGTGGGCACGAGAAATTAAAGGAAAGTGGCAAACTATAAATCTAGAGCCCTGTACTGTGAGGAGACAATTAGGATACATATGTGAAGGGACATTAGAGGGTGACAAAGACACTTGTTTAGACACAGACCAAAGTATTTGTCACTTTGAAACACATCCAGGCAAACAGACAACTTCACTTGTGTATATAGGACAAGGTTGTGTCTGTCTTAGGACAGCATGCCCCATCATAAGGATAGACAACCAAATCGTGAATGAGACTCAATTCAATTTGTGTGTTTGCAATTTTGTTAGAATTAAGGGATGTGATTTTTCCTATTGAGTACCCGTAATATCACATCAATATATAAAGGCCAACCTAGCCACTGTGCAGAAGATACTGCCTGTGCCCATAGGAATGAACTTGACTTTAGTTGCTCAATTGCTGAAGCATCATGAATTGGGAGAAATCTTAAAAGAAATTAGAGATGAAGGGAAAAAGACATTAATTACCATACACCATGATACAGAGACCATCAAAGGGGTTTTTAAAAGGCTTGAGGAACATTTGTCTCATCATTGGTGGGATGTGCTTTTTGGGTGGTCACCAACAGCAACCGGAATATTGAATACCTTAATCCACCCTATAGTTGTGTTGCTTCTTTTGGTCAGCATAAGTTTAGTGTTATCCGTTGTAATACTTGTTTGGAATTGGAGGATGCTACGACAAGTGGCAGCTTTAACATCACTGTCAAAGGCGTATGGCTTGGTCTTGAGAGACACTAGCTGTACAGCTTGGATAGATGAGGAAGACTCTGTATACTGAGTAAAAGAATTTACTCATTTCAAAGAAGAAGTGGGGAATGAGACGTTAATTTTGAGGAACTAAGGATTTTTTTAGGAAAGTTAAGATAATAAGTTGCTGAATTAGCTGAAGTAGATAGGTAATCTTTGTTCGCAGTTAACAGAAGCCGGATCTTAGATAAGCTACCCCGGATCTTGTAACTCATTTCTTGTCAGGTTTATGTTTATGTACTTGTCCTTGTAATGAAAAACAAAATGTGGTAAATAGGACATAAGATAGCTGCAGATTTCCTGCTTAAAGGACCCATTGAACACAGGAAACTGTAAGTTCTACCAAGGAATCATTTGTCACGAATGCATTGAAAAGGTAGAAAGGTCAGGACGAGGAAGACTCATCTTACTTCCTCATTTTAGGTGACCCCTCCCCAAAATAGACCCCCGACTCATTTTAAGAAACAAAGTACGCATGCTTAATAGCCTTTTTGTCAATTAGCATATGAAGCGAGGAATGGGAGGTGACAGGGGTATGAATATGCATTTGTATTTTGGATATTCAACACTTTTGTAAATAAAAGGCTTTGTAATTACCTGTGAATTTCGCAGTGCGAATTAGGGAAATATCCCGCGTGCTGCCCGGCCGTAATTAACATACATTTTCTAACTTTAAACTGTTAGAGAGTTTTTGTCCGTCACAGTTGGGTATCGATACTAGATCAATACCCATATTTCTTTAATAAATCACGTTCGCTGGCTTTATTCACATTTTCTGTGGGTGTCCCCCGACCAGATCGGCAGCGCCGAGTTTTGGGGTGCTGTGAGAAGGAAAATTACTCAATTGGTTGCGCCGGGAGACGGAGACGCTTTAAAATATTTTAATTTAGCAGCGCAGCTGTATTCAGCAGTAAGGTCTCAGAAAGGAATGCAAAAACCGCCAGAATGCAAAAAGCCATCCCCCCATTCCCCTGTCCCTCTGCCCCGATCCCCTTATCCCCGGAAAAGTATTCTGAAAGAAGCAGCAAGAGATCAGCCTTCTAGCTCAGGCTCTTTCAGAATTTTCCGATCTCCCAGCCCGCGCAGCCGGCACGCTCCCTGTTATAAATTGCACGACTCAAGATTTAGTCCCAATTAAAATTTTATTAATTACAGCAAGCGGGGCATAAGCAAATGCAGCGCTGGGCGACAGGGAGAGTCTGCACTCCGCCGACTGCCGCGCGGTTACGGTCTTCCAGTTTCGTTTTATGCAGTTCTTTTCTTCTGTTATCATATCGATGTTATCTTGTTGCTAGGAGACCGTCTTCTATCTTCCGAAAACAGCCACAGTTCCCCTTCCTGGAGCTCAAAAAGCCTTGTTAAGCAATAGCATATGTGTCTAAAAAATCATGAGTCATGCTGTGTTTGCAAGCTTAAAGGTTCTCTTAAAAATGACGAGTCATCCTGTGTTTGCAAGTTCAATGAACAAAGCATTAACTCGTTACAATCCCCCCTTTTTCTTTCAGCCTAAATTTGTTCATTGAATCTTTCTAATTCTTGTCTGGCCCATTTTAATTTCTCATCTTCTGAGTCTTTAGGTAGTGATTCATATTTCGCTCTAATAAGCATTAAATGTGCTGCTTCTAAGCGTCTCTTCACAATTGTTATCAATTTATTAAAAATACATGGTCTAAAGGTTAATCTAAGTATCAATAAAATCAGTGGTCCCGCAATCGTGGATAGCAGGGTAGTTAGCCAAGGGGAATAATCAAACCAAGATTCATACTAGTTTTGGTTTGTCTCTCTTTCTCGCTTCCTTTGCTCTAGTCGGTTTCTTAATTCTGTCATGGTATCTATTACTACTCCCGTGTGGTCAGTATATGCGCAACATTCTTCTTTTAGGGCTACACACAGGCCACCTTGTTGCAAGAACAAAAGATCTAGACCCCTGCGATTTTGTAACACTACTTCAGATAAAGATCTTACTGACTTTACTAACTCATCGATGGCTTGCTCAATTCTTCTTAAATCCTTATCTACTGACATTCGCAATGTCTTCATTTCTTTCTGCTGATTTATTAAGGAGGCTACTCCTGTCCCTGCTCTTATTCCTCCAATAGTCAGCAGGGTTGCAATGGTCAGGGCCGTAAAGGGTTCCCTTTTTACTAGATGATGCTCTGCAGTAGTATGTTGCTGGTAAATATAATCAGTTGAGTGGTAAATTATTCTGGGGACAATGGTTACTTGGATACAGTAATCTCGAGCATAATTAAAAACTTTTAATGATAAACAGGGGGTGACGCCTATATTGTTGCATACCCACTTTGTATTCGCTGCAGGGAGGAGCCATCCTGCAGGTTTATCCTCTTCTCTTTGTGTCATAATTACTCCACATAAGTATTCTTTTTCTGGTGGTATTTTTCCTATACACCTCCCTTTACTCGTTACTTGGGATAAGGTTACCCCTTGTGTTTCGGTTTTATTCTGTTTCTAAAGGCATTGCGCTGGATTGGTTCCATTGATACGTCGTACTTTTTGTGTACTACTTATACCTTTATAAAAGGGAGGCCTAATGCTATAACACAGCCAGCATTCTCGGGTCAAATTCGGATGTGTTATATTTAATAATTGGTAACTAGCTTGCATTATTTTCTACAATGCACTATACTCTAGTCTTGTTTTTACAACTTCTTTAACAGTCGGGGCTACGTTACTATTCTTTATCTCATCTCTTTGGCCCTTATATTGTTGTTCTAATTCTGGTTCTTTCTGCAGCACAGAATTTGGCCCAATAAGTTCTGAGTCTTGTGGTGCTGGTTCCTTTTTGATAAGGAAGTGTCCCCCTCTGTCTGTACTAGGTTCTCATAATCGTGCCCCCCACAGTTTTCTTGTTACCCAAGCTTGATCTTCTCCTTTAGTAACATTTATCTAAATTTCTTTACAATTCTCCCGCCGTCCTAGCCCTCTATCTCGCTATATTTGGGGTTCTTTACATCCATAGGGATACCATTTTACGGATATGAATTGATCTTTTCCTCCTCCGGGGGGGAATCCATAGGATACTGTTTCGCATCCCCAGTATGCACAATAATAATGCCCAGGATAGTTACAATATGGTTTTCCCGGATTTGAGGCAGGACAAAAATAAAAGGCCCCAAGGAATACAGGTGGCCAAACTGGAAAAAGATCTTTTAATTCACACTGAAAAGAGGGATTCCCTGGGGTAATCATGGAGGACAATACTTTATGGTCTTCCCATCGGATCAAGGACCACTTAAAGGGTTGATGGGGGTTATCGTGCTCTGCGGTAGTACAACATACTAATAATGATAGCATCCATATTATGGTGTGCAGATTCGGGTGCTTGGTCTCACTGGCTATTTGGTATTTTTTTCTTTTCTGAAAGCTCTTTCTGGTGGTAACAATGCTAAAACTCAGTAATACTATCAGTCTCATTCTTTTGGCAGTTCAGCGAACATTGCCTTGTTGTCCTATAAGCGAGGCTCTTTCCTCCACTAGTTTTTCTCCCTCTGCCTCGCTCGTCGACTCGGGTGCGTCGAGCCACGAGGGGTATCATCTTCTCGGCAGCAGGGGAATTCTTCAGGAGGGATTGCCCTGCTCTACGACTTCGGACAACATGAGAATACCAGTTCGCTCTTTTAACTTGTGGAGAGTTGCACCTGAGCTCTTGTAGCTCCTTTCGGCAACGCTCTTCAACTATTTCTGCTATGAATGGGCTGGGCATGTTTAGACAATATGAGTTTGGATTTGCTCCTTTGGCAAATATCTCCCACTATTCGCTGGATTCTACAGTTAATTCTCCAAGAGATACTTTTAGGCTTAGTAGTTAATTAGTAATATTTCTTTGTAATTTCCAGCAAGGGGTGCGAACCCCTTTAGGGGTCTTCCCTTATAGCAGTGAGTCCACCACTCTTCTCCACACACTTTACAGTTATAACATACAAATGGGTAACAGTTACAGTTCGCTTTATCTTATTCTAACATCATCATTACTAAATATGGATTGGGTAAATATTCAATTGTAAATCCGTTTATTCAGTCTTTTACTTATCTCTTTAGTCTTAATTTCAGGTTTCCTGGTGAGCTGACAACTTTCCACTCGGTAGTTGGTTCTCTAACAGGGCCCTTGATCCTGCTAGCGTGAGTCCATCTCTTTTCAGCTGTTTTTATTGCTGTTTCTGTTGTGAGTAATACAAGGTAAGGTCCTTCTCATCGGGGCGCTAGGGTAGTGTCTTTTCATGTTTTGATTAATACTCAGTCCCCTGGTTTTATTTGATGCAGTGCAATGTCTAATGGGGGTCGTTGTACTATAAGACCCTTACTACAGGAGCCACAGATGGTATGCTCTTTTCATCATTATTCTGAGTTGCTAAAAATCTTGCTGCTTCTCCATTGCCCAGGCAGCCAGAGGGTGTTGTCCCACCCCCTCCCTGGGATCCAGCAACAGGCAGCTCTTCCCTCCTCCCCTGGGGCCTAGGTTAGGCTGCTCTTTAGCCCTTGCTGCGGGGGACCACCCCCCCCCCCCCCTCCGCTGCTGCGGGCTGTCAGCCGCCTTTTATTATCTATCCCCATCCGCGCTGGGAGCAGTGGTTGTAAGGCACTCTCCCCTCTCCCCCTTCGCGCGGCCGCTCGGAGGGAGGGGGAGGCACTGGGGAGAAGGGTGGAGTGGGGGATTGGGTGAGAGATATGGGGTCGGGACGGAAATTGGGGGAAAGAAGGGATAGTAGGAAGAAGAAGGAATACAATGCCGTCCGCCATCAGGGATGACCGCGTGGTGCGAGCCTCCCAGGGTCTCATCCATGTGGCTAGAGCCCCGAGAGGAAGAAAAAAAATTGCATCTTGCTGAGAGAAAACAGGTGGGAGAGGAGGGTATAAGGATGATGGGTGGGTTTGACGAGCAGAATCCAGTACGGAATCAGGGAATCCCTGCTTCTCGGGAACAGGGAATTGCTGAGAGGTTTTGCATGGCTGTCTGCTGTTTTCTGCTTCTAACAGCTTCTTGCGTACTTGTAAGAATATTGGAATAAATAAAGAAATTTTGTTTTCCCCATTTTCAACTTTTAAAGTTATTAATTTTCCCACATCATCCCAAAATGAAACAGAATTTATATCTTGTAGAGTACTGTCTGGAATCTCAGCTGACAGCCAGGAAATAAATTTGATTAAGAGCTTATCAGGAAATTTTAGACTTGTTGAAATGTTTTTAAGTTGTTTAAAAGCACTCTTTTGATTTCTCGATAAACGTATGCCCATGTTTCTGATGTTTTTAAAAGGTAAACTGTTCGAAAAATCTTAACTCCTGACGTGAAAAACTAAAGACGCCGCTGCGTCCCGCTCGCTCCCGAGGTATCAGGGGCAAGGCGGGCTGGTCGCGGCTCGGGGCGGCCGTCTCTGGCCGCTTCTCCCGACTGCGGGGACACGGGCAGGGGGGTGTCCCGGTGCCGGCTTCTGTCCCGGGACCCTCCCGTAGCTAGCCCACCCCAAAAACGCGCGGTTTTCCCCGGTACACGGAACTCAGCCGTTCCGCAGAGAGAAAAAAAATCTCTAACCGCGTTACGCAAACACACTGCGGCGCAGGGTCCTAAAGCCCTCTCACTATTAAACTATAGGGATCTTCTAGCGAACCTCGCAGCACGTGTTGCAACGTCAGGGTTTTCTGTCTAAAGGTCGACTCACTTTTATAGTAAAAGCGAACTCCCGACCTTGTCCTGGCACCCCGAGCTGTTCGAAAACAGCCGATAGTGGCTAGGTTATGAATTCCAATACACATATATTTAATTCCAAACTGATCTACTATAGCTTGGGTTCCCCAGTGAGTTTTCTCGTGTATTCTATGTAAAATTTTTAGCGCTATTGCTTTTGGCAATACTTCTCATCCATCAGAGAGTTTCCATTTTCCATCCTGGTCTTTACATATTCCCATTTGAGATAACCTCTGCTCTTCTGTTTTAGTAAATCTGTATTCTGCTTTCTCCTCATCCAATGACTCTGTCCCGGGCCCCCCTTTTTCTTTTTATCATTAGAGCGGCTTTCTTGGCCTCCTGATCTGCTGCATTGTTTCCTCTACTTCAAAAATCTATTCCTCTCTGATGTCTTCTCAAATGTACCACCGCAATTTTCTTAGGTTTTCTCAATGCTATTAATACCTTTTTGATTAATTCCTGATGTATTAAATTCTTTCCCTGGGAGTTCATTAATCCCCTTTTCTCCCATATTTTCTCAAAGGTGTGCACTACCCCAAATGCATATTTAGAGTCTGTATAAATTGTCCCTTCTTTATCTTTTAATCTTTCTAATGCTCTTAATACAGCATACAATTCACAGGCTTGTGCAGACTAAGTTTTATTCAGGGGGCCTGATTCTATAACCTCTAGTTCCGGTCCCCCTATAATTGCATGGCCTGGCACTCTTTTTCCTTCTGTAACCCGTGATGATCCATCTACAAATAGCCCTTCCCCTGTTTCTAATTCTTCCTTCTCTAAGTCTGGTCTTATTTTAGCTTGCTCCTCAATAGTTGTCATGCAGTTATGAGCTAATTCCTTTTCATCCGGCTCCTCATATAAAAATTGGGCCGGATTTTTGCAAGCCCATCACTTCTAGGGTCAATTTAGGGGAGTCTAGAAGGATGCCTTCATATTTTAAAAGTCTGGAGTCTGTAATCCACTTATCTGCTTTTTGTTATAAAATTCCCCTAATATTATGAGGAGATAACACTTTTAATTCGCTGTTAAATGTTATTTTGTGTGCTTCTTCCGTCAGCAGCGCACAGGCTACAACTGCTTGTAAGCAAGTAGGCCATCCTTTACTGATTTTACTTTAAAAGGCTCCCCCTTTGCCCCAACTACCAGGGCAGTTTCTCGGGCAAAGGTGCACCCAAGGGGCAGTTTTTGAATGATTGATCTTTCAGCCCCTGTGTCTACCAGGAACTCGAATTCCTGGCGCTGGGGACCTATCTTTTATCAAGGGCTCCTGGTGTGTCCTGGTCTCCAGCAAATAGAGCCCCTGACCTGCTGGGCATCCCAAATGCGCATTCCTGCACGTCTAATCATGTTTTTCTCTTCAGATGTAAAAAGGATGCCCAATATGGATTGTAATTCATCCCAAGCATAAATATTGGGACCTAGGAATTGGTCTACTCTCTCTGATACTCCTAGTGGATCTTCTAACAAGTTCCCCATTTCCTTTTTGAAGTCCCATACATCCCCTGAGCTTAGTGGGACAGAGATAAACCCTATTTCAGCCTGAGGTCTCCCCATGGGCATTTCCCTTAAAGGGTATAAATTCTGTTGTCTCACCCTTTGTCTAGTCATCGGACCTCTAGGTGGGGCCTCAGCTTGTTCTTGTGCATTTTTATTATCCGGGAGTGGAGGGGCTTGTGGTGGTACATACGGTGGTGGAACTAAGGGAACTTCTTCCTCTCGTTTCCCTCTTTTCTTATCTTCACGAGAGTCAGGTTTTTCTTTTAGGCTTAATAAAAACACTTCCGGGGTCTCAACCCATATACTTGCATAGTCGCTTTCCTCCTGACTAAAGGAGTCTTAGTGCTTACCCATAAGTTGAGTTTCTGCCTAACTCAATCATCATCAAATACAGGCCAAAAAAAAAAACCCAAAAACATTCCTAGATATTTCTTTCCCACCCCATACTTTTATACAATAGCGTATCATTTTGGCCTTATCCTTGTCTCTAGTCCTAGGATACTGCTTCCATTCAGCATGAATCCTAACGGACTGTCTTTAGGTGGGAGATTTCATGGGTGGAGGGGGCTTGCTCTTCCCCTGTCCCATCTTCTGGAGTGCCTTCTATCACACGTGTGCAACCAATCGCTTCCCCTTGTTCGTGGCCCACGCCCTCGCGGGCAATGGGAACCGCACTACTGAGGGTCCACACTCACTTGGGGTGTCCGGCTGCCGGCTCCCCTCTCACACAGCACACTCAGCACACTCCAGGATACCCGACTCCGACCGAACGGCTCCCCACGTGTAATTCCACGCAATACTTACGTGTCCTGCGTCTTCATCCGGACCTTTGTGCACAAAGTTTATAGGGTCGACCGGTCTCCTTTGCTTATGTCCCGAGTTTTAGGTTCGTCGGTGAGAGCGGGGTAGGTTACAGAAATCCTGGGGCCACCTGAGGTGGGGCGCCTCCTCAGTATTCCTATTCTACCGGAACATTCTCATCCGAGTCACGGCACCAAAATTGTTATAAATTGCACGACTCAAGATTTAGTCCCAATTAAAATTTTATTAATTACAGCAAGCGGGGCATAAGCAAATGCAGCGCTGGGCGACAGGGAGAGTCTGCACTCCGCCGACTGCCGCGCGGTTACGGTCTTCCAGTTCCGTTTTATGCAGTTCTTTTCTTCTGTTATCATATCGATGTTATCTTGTTGCTAGGAGACCGTCTTCTATCTTCCGAAAACAGCCACAGTTCCCCTTCCTGGAGCTCAAAAAGCCTTGTTAAGCAATAGCATATGTGTCTAAAAAATCATGAGTCATGCTGTTATAAACATGTTTTGTCCATAATGTAGGATGCGGAAACAGGATGTATGCTATGTAAAGATATGTATTGTTATAAACATATTTTGTTTATAATGTAGGATGCGGAAACAGGATGTATGCTATGTAAAGATATGTTAAGCAATATCTTCCAGAACCCTGAAGCCGCCGACGTAGCAGAAGCAAAAGAAGCCCCAGCAACAAGACAGGATATGCGCAGAGTACTACCCTTGATCCCGGAAACAGAACTGTATAAGAAGAAGGGTCTGAAGCAGAAAAGCGCGGCAGTTGGCGGGACGGTGAAAACCCCCCCCTGTCGCCCAGCGCTGCATTGCCTCATCGCTACGCTTGCTGTAATCAATAAAATTGCTGATTGACTTGAGCAACAGTGTCTGACCTATTTGTTGCCCAAATTCCTCCATAACAATTTGGTGCCGTGACTCGGATGAGAATACAGTCCGATTGAGGAGCCAGGGGAGGCGCCCCACCCTTATAGGTGGCCCCAAGCCCCGAAGTCGAGACCCTACTCTCACCGACGAACCTAAATTGTAACGATAAGGCAAGGAAGAACCCTATAAGCTCAGTGCACTTGAGGTCCGGACGAAGACGCTGGGACGCGTAAGTAACTGCCCTTTGCGCAGGGAGATCCGTTCGGGTTGGGTCGGGAATCCTGGAGCACGGTGAGTGTGAGTGTGTCTGAGAGGAGAACTGGCAGCCAGATTCTCCAAGTGAATGAGGACCCTTGAGTAGTGCGGTTCCCATCTCCCGCGAGGGACTGGGCCACGAAAAAGGGGAAGCGAGTGTACGCACACACGTACGAAAGAAGGTGCTCCAGAAGATGGGACAGGGGAAAAGCAAGCCCCCTTCACCCATAAAAACCCCCCATGTACCTAAGAATAGTCCTCTGGGATTTATGCTAGCTGAATGGAAGCACTATCCTGGGACTGGAGACAAAGATAAGGTAAAAATGATACATTATTGCGTTGAGGTATGGGGTGGGAAGGAAATATCTAAAAATGTTTTTTGGCCCCTGTTTGGGTCATCAGAGGATTGGGTAAGGCAAAAGCTAAATTTGTGGGTGAATTCCAAAACACCCTTTAACCCGGAAGAGAGTGATTATGCTGCGATCTGGTTAGAAACCCCGGGGGTCGCAGTGTTTGCATTGAAAGAGGGAAATGACAGTCAACAGAACAGGAGAAGGGACAAAAAGGAGGAGGAGGTACCCCTGATACCACCTCCCTATATACCTCCACAAGCCCCTCCATTAGAGGAACCTGAACAAAACCGTGTGGGCGAAATATCGGAGGACGTACCTAGAGGGCCAGTCACTAGGCAGCGGGCAAGACAACAAAACCTTTACCCTCTAAGGGAAATGCCCATGGGAGGACCACAACCTGGAATAGGATTTATATCAGTCCCCCTTAACTCAGGGGATGTGAGGGATTTTAAAAAGGATATGGGTAATTTATTAGAAGACCCCCTAGGAGTTGCCGAAAGAGTAGATCAATTTTTGGGACCAAATATTTATACCTGGGAAGAGTTGCAGTCTATCCTTGGCATTCTATTCACCTCAGAAGAGAAGAATATGATTAGGCGGGCAGGAATGCGTATATGGGATGCCCAGCATGTCCAGGGCCCACAGGCAGATCTGAAATGGCCACTACAAAACCCTAATTGGAACCATCAAAATGGAGAACATCGAGGCCACATGCAGGACCTGAGAACAATCATTATACAGGGAATAAGAGAGGCAGTTCCACGGGGACAGAATATTAACAAAGCCTTCAATGAGAGACAGAAGAAAGAGGAAACTCCAACTGAATGGCTAGAAAGACTGAGAAAGAATTTACAACTATATTCTGGGGTGGATCCTGATTCCCCCGTTGGTCAGGCTTTGTTAAAAACACAGTTTGTAGCCAAGTCATGGGAAGACATTAGAAAGAAACTAGAGAAGTTAGACAATTGGCAGGACAGAGGATTGGATGAGTTATTGAGGGAAGCACAGAAAGTGTATGTACGGAGAGAGGAGGAGAGTTATCGTAAGCAGGCAAGAATTATGGTGGCAGCGGTGCAGGAAGGAAGAAAACCCAGCAGACCCCCTCCAAAAACACCACCCAGAAAGAAACAAGGAGGTCCGAGGGAGACACCTAGCTGCTACTACTGCGGGAAGCCTGGGCATTTAAAAAGGGATTGCAGGCAGAGAATAAAAGATGAAGCAGTGTTTAAAGAAGATTAGGGGAGTCAGGGGCTCTATCTGTTGGGGACCCGTACGAACAAGGAGCCCTTGATAAAACTGAAATTAGGTCCCCAAGCACATGAAGTGGAATTTCTGGTAGACTCTGGGGCAGAGAGATCTACTTTGCAACAAGTACCCCCTGGATGTAAACTATCCAGGGAGACTGCCCAAGTAATAGGAGCTAAAGGGGAACCTTTTAAAGTAGGAGTCATACAACAAGTGTTAATAGAAACAGAATCCAAGATGGGAATGGGTAACTTTTTGCTGGTTCCGGAGGCTGACTTCAACCTACTAGGAAGGGACTTGATGGTAGAATTAGGAATAGGACTAGAAGTTAGGCAAGGAGAACTAGGAATTAAAATATTTAAACTTACACTAGAGGATGAACAAGAGGTTAACCCTGAAGTATGGTACACCCCGGAAACAGTAGGAAGATTAGATATTCCGCCATTTACCGTAACACTCAAAGACCCAGACAAACCCATTCGACTTAGGCAATACCCCATGTCTTTAGAAGGAAGAAGAGGGCTTAAGCCAGAAGTAGAGAGACTAGTATCCCAGGGATTACTAGAATCTTGTATGTCTCCCTTTAATACCCCAATTTTACCTGTAAAGAAACCTAATGGAACATATAGGTTAGTGCATGACCTGAGGGAAATCAATAAGCGTACGGTATCCAGATTCCCCGTGGTAGCCAACCCGTACACACTCTTAAGCAAATTAGGACCCGAAAATATGTGGTACAGTGTAATAGATTTAAAAGACGCCTTTTGGGCTTGCCCTTTAGATGAAAGTTGTCGGGATTATTTTGCATTTGAATGGGAAGACCCGGATACTGGACGCAAACAACAACTCAGGTGGACAGTACTCCCTCAGGGATTCACAGAAAGCCCTAATTTATTTGGTCAAGCATTGGAACAAATCCTCCAGGACTTCGTCCCTGCTCCAGGATTAACTTTAATTCAATATGTTGATGATCTTTTAATCGCAGGGCAAACGGAGGAGCAAGTTAGAAAAGAGAGCATAAAACTGTTAAACTTCTTAGGACTTAAGGGCTTAAAGGTTTCCAAATCCAAATTACAGTTTACTGAGGAAAAAGTAAAATATTTAGGACACTACATTGAAAAAGGAGAAAAGATGATAGACCCCGAAAGGGTCCAAGGGATTTTGTCATTACCAACCCCAGGAAGCAAGAAGCAAGTTAGACAACTATTAGGATTATTAGGGTATTGCAGATTGTGGATAGAAAATTACAGTAGTAAGGTAAAATTTTTATATGCCAAACTCACAGCATCCAATCGTGTAATTTGGGAACCCAAAGATGAGGAACAGTTACAGGTAATACGAAAGGATTTAGCAACTGCTCCAGTATTAAGTCTCCCAGACTTAAAAAGACCCTTTTATTTATTTGTGAACATTGATAATGGAACAGTGTATGGGGTATTGACCCAAGAATGGGCTGGGAAAAAGAAACCCATAGGGTATTTGTCAAAACTATTAGACCCTGTAAGCAGGGGTTGGCCTACCTGTTTACAAGCAATTGTGGGATGTGCTTTGATGGTAGAAGAAGCTAGGAAAATTACTTTTAACAGCACGCTTAAAATATTATCTCCCCACAATGTGCGAAATGTTCTGAACCAAAAAGCTGAGAAGTGGATCTCTGATGCTAGACTTTTAAAATATGAAGGAATTCTCTTGGAAGCTCCCAATCTGACACTAGAGACGACTTCACTACAGAATCCCGCCCAATTTTTGTTTGGGGAACCCACTCAGACAGAACATCTAGCACATGACTGTTTACAAACTATAGAAGAACAAACGAAGATTAGACCTGATTTAGAAGAGGAGGAACTAACAGACGGGGAGGTGATGTTTGTAGATGGGTCCTCTCGAGTAGTAGAAGGGAAACGTAAATCAGGATATGCAGTAGTTTCTGGGAAAACACTGGAAGTATTAGAATCTGGACCTTTAAACCCAACTTGGTCTGCACAGGCATGTGAACTGTATGCAATCCTACAAGCCCTAAAAAGACTAGAAGGGAAGTCAGGAACAATTTATACCGACTCAAAGTATGCCTATGGGGTAATACACACATTTGGAAAAATTTGGGAGGAGCGAGGCTTAATTAACTCACAAGGGAAGGATTTAATACATCAGCAGCTAATTAAGGAAGTATTACAGGCTCTTAGAGGCCCGACAAGGATTGCAGTAGTGCATATTAGAGGACACCAATCGGGTACAGAATTAAGAATTAGAGGAAACAATCTGGCAGATATAGAAGCCAAAAGGGCAGCACTCCAAATTAAAACTATAAAACAAATAGGGTCACCAGAAGACCCTTCTAAATCCCCCATTTGTTTTACTCCGCAAGAAACTCAGAAGCTAAAGGAAATGGGAATTTTACAGGATGCCCAAGGGAAGTGGAAATTACCCGATGGAAGGGAAGTGTTACCGAAGGCAATGGCATTTCAATTATTGTTTAGAATACATCAGAGGACTCACTGGGGAAGTCAGGCTTTGGTAGATCAATTTGCTCTTAAGTATATGAGTATAGGGGTGCATGATCTAGCAAAATCAATAACTCGTAATTGTGAAATTTGTTTGCGGGTCAACCGGTCTGTGCAGAGAAAGTTACCAAGAGGGGGACGTCCAGGAGCAATTAGACCATTTTCTAAAATACAAATTGATTTTACTGAGCTTCCAAAGGTAGGAAGATATAAGTATGTTTTAGTTTTGGTAGATCACCTAACACATTTTGTGGAAGCGTTCCCAACCGCAAGAGCAACCGCCCAAACAGTCGCTAGAGTTTTGATGGAACATATCATACCCAGGTATGGAGTGACTGAGAGCATAGATTCGGATCAGGGGCCTCACTTCACCTCTAGAGTCATAAAATCCCTATCAGAAGCCCTAGGAATAAGGTGGGAAGAACACACTCCTTGGCATCCCCAAAGCTCGGGGTTAGTAGAAAGGATGAATGGGGAGCTAAAAAGACAATTGACAAAACTGATGTTAGAAACAAAATTGAATTGGGTTAAATGCCTACCGTTAGCCCTACTAAATCTAAGGACACTGCCCCGGGCGGATTTAGGAATCTCCCCTTTTGAGATGCTTTATGGTATGCCATATGACACGGGCATACCTCGAGACCACCCCGGAGTTATAGATAGAGAATTGAAACTATATGTAACAGAATTAATGGCATTCAGGAATAAGCTATGGGAAAAAGGACAAACCGTACAACGGCCTCCCTTAAACATTAATTTACACCAGGTGCAACCAGGAGACTGGGTTTTAATCCGGACCTGGAAGGAGAATACACTGCAACCTCATTGGGACGGTCCATATTTGGTTCTCCTCACAACCCATACCGCCGTGAGAACCGCTGAGCGAGGATGGACACATGCCAGCCGAATTAAAGGACCAGTCCAAAAGCCTGAGTGGAAAATAGTCAGTGCCCCGGGAGAACCGAAGCTTAAGCTGAGTCGAAGGGCTAATTTAAATGAATAAAACGACATTCAGAGTGGAAATTTTGCCGGAAGCAGAGACTGATCCCAGGGGAAACTTATATGCAGAAGACGTACGCATTAGATGCACTAACTTGCACTGTATTAATCAGAATAATTGTTATCCTTTTGTATGTTATCAATGCTTAGTGTGTAAAGAAAGGTGGTGGACTCATTGTGTTAAAGGGATCCCCCCTAGAGGTGTCTGTCACCTCTGTTGGGAGATCCAGAGGGAATTAACTGAATTGGCCTTAAAAATAAGGGTGGAATACGGGACTTTGGAATTAGAATCAAAAGAGTGGTGGGATATTTTTATAGAAGGAATTAACCCTGCTCTATATTGCTACCACTTAAACGAACCAGCTCCCTTTGTGGCAAAGATCCTAAAAGGAGTGTGTCGCCAACAGGCCAAGAGCCTGAGGTGTGACTCTCCTGACATTAAAGACCATAACTGGAACACCTATATCCAAAGATCAGTAAAGAAGGGGCGACTATCCCCTCCTGAAGACCATCCCTGCTGCCGAGAAGATGGGACACCCCGTGGCTCGAAGCAACCGAGTCGACGGGCGAGGCAGAGGGCAAAAAGACAGTGGAGGACGAGCCCCGGGAATAGGTGGGACCAGGGAATTATGGAACAGGAAATGCCCAGGGACTGGGAATGAAATTGAGGGAAAAATTGGAATCTGCACAAGGACCAAAAACAATGAGGAAGCTACCTATCTAAGACTTTTATTGCTATTTTTGTTAATATGGGTAAAAAATGCAAGAGCTAACCCACATCATCAGCCCTTTAATTGGAGCCTGATCAGGTGGGAGGATCAGAAAATTTTAAAAAGCATAATAACACCGGGCATGCCCTCGTTCCCAATCGATCTGTGTTCTCTCCTACCTGGGGCTCCCAGATGGCCATGCCTTAACAAAGTGGGCTTTTATTTTTGCCCAGCCTCTAATCCAGGGAAGAGTTACTGTAATTACCCAGGAGAATATTACTGTGGGTATTGGGGTTGTGAAACCATATCACATGGGTTCCACCCAGGAGGGGGGCCGGATAGATATATCAGACTTGGGTGGCCCAAACACTGCAAACCCACGCAAGTGTGGCAAGCTGGTGAAGCAGACCCAGACCCAGGGGCATGTACAAGTATTCTTATCAATGTTAGTAGTCCTCAAGACCCTGGCTGGTTACTAGGGAAGACTTGGGGAGTACGACTGTGGGAAACGGGGAAAGACAGAGGAGGTCACTTCCTAATTAAGAAAGAATTACCCACAGTACATGGCCATGGAATAGGACCAAATCCGGTAGCAAAAGAAGAAGAAGAGGAAGGTATAGATCCCATCATTAATGGTAGTAGCCCGAGTCTCAAAAACAGCTCGCTACCAAACAAAAATAGTTCCTTACCAACCCCTGTTAACCAGGAAGTACCATTCCTATGCACTTATAGTGCCCTTTGGAAAATCATGCAAGCTAGCTTTGATGTGCTTAATAGAACCTACCCTAACCTCACTCGAGAATGTTGGTTGTGCTACGACATCCGACCCCCTTTTTATGAAGCAATAGGATCAAGTGCTAAAATAAGAAGATCTAATAGCTCTAACCCCACCGAGTGTCAATGGGTCAGTAGGAATATTACTGAAGAAGCTCCCGGTATCACCATGTCTAAGGTTACAGGTAACGGTACCTGTATTGGTACCATCCCACCTGCTAAGAGTTCTCTATGTAATAGAACTGCATCCCCTAAGGGATCTCAATGGTTGATATCCGCTGGAAATGCCAAATGGGTCTGTATGAAAACCGGAATCTCCCCTTGTGTGTCTGCAAGCATCTTGAACAAGACTAAAGACTTTTGTGTACAAGTAGTAATAATCCCACGAGTGATCTATCACCCAAAAGAATATGTGCTCGAACATCAGAACACCGCCAACCACCACTTAGCTAAGCGAGAACCCTTTACAGCTCTAACCTTAGCCGTCCTATTAACATTAGCAGGCACCGGAGTAGGAACCGGAGCAGCGGCCTTGATCACTCAACCGGGAAAATTAAGTGCCTTGAGAAGCTCTGTGGATGAAGATCTCCGCAAAATTGATGAGTCCATAACCGCCCTTACTAATTCAGTACGATCGTTATCTGAAGTGGTCTTACAGAATAGGCGTGGGTTAGATTTATTGTTTTGGCAACAAGGTGGTTTATGTGTAGCTCTTAAGGAAGAATGTTGCACATATGTAGATAAGACTGGCATAGTGTTTGACACTCTTGGAGAACTAAGAAAGCAGATTGAGAGAAGGGAAAAAGAAAGAGAATCTTACCAAAATTGGTATGAGAACTGGTTCAATCACTCACCATGGCTTACTACCTTGTTGTCCACAATAGCAGGACCAGTCATTCTGTTAGTTCTAGGATTAACATTTGGGCCATGTATCTTTAACAAACTTATCGAGATAGTAAGGGGGAGACTAGAAGCCGCACATCTGCTGTTAGTCAAAGCCAAATATGAGGCCCTAGGGGATACTGAAAAAGAAGAGGATCTGGAATGGAGCAGAAAGGAATTGGAAAGGTTTAATGAACAAAACAAATTGACCTAAGAGGAAAAGGGGGGAATTGTTATAAACATGTTTTGTCCATAATGTAGGATGCGGAAACAGGATGTATGCTATGTAAAGATATGTATTGTTATAAACATATTTTGTTTATAATGTAGGATGCGGAAACAGGATGTATGCTATGTAAAGATATGTTAAGCAATATCTTCCAGAACCCTGAAGCCGCCGACGTAGCAGAAGCAAAAGAAGCCCCAGCAACAAGACAGGATATGCGCAGAGTACTACCCTTGATCCCGGAAACAGAACCGTATAAGAAGAAGGGTCTGAAGCAGAAAAGCGCGGCAGTTGGCGGGACGGTGAAAACCCCCCCCTGTCGCCCAGCGCTGCATTGCCTCATCGCTACGCTTGCTGTAATCAATA
Organism: Hirundo rustica; assembly: GCF_015227805.2. Lineage (NCBI taxonomy): Eukaryota > Metazoa > Chordata > Aves > Passeriformes > Hirundinidae > Hirundo > Hirundo rustica. The sequence goes on along the minus strand of NC_053487.1, from coordinate 15,340,168 downwards.
AAATTGCTGATTGACTTGAGCAACAGTGTCTGACCTATTTGTTGCCCAAATTCCTCCATAACAATGCTGTGTTTGCAAGCTTAAAGGTTCTTTTAAAAATGACGAGTCATCCTGTGTTTGCAAGTTTAAAGGTTCTCTTAAAAATGACGAGTCATCCTGTGTTTGCAAGTTCAATGAACAAAGCATTAACTCGTTACACTCCCCACGGTTCGCGTGGCTCGCCCCGAGCTGCGCGGGACCTTTTGAGCAGCTCTGGCCAAGCTGCCCGAAAGCCTCTCCCATCCCCGTGTTTCCCAGTTCAAAAACCCCGAGTTTAGTCTTCAGTTAATGGGGAAGCAGAATATAGGTCCCGCTTTCCCCTGCCAAAAGATGGCGGATGCCACGTGGCGAAGCCGTCTCCATCTCCCAGTCCTTCCCGCGGTTCCTTTGACCCCACCCTTAACCCCTCCCAGCCCCTCTTTCCCTCCTATCCCGGTGACACAGCGTCCCTGCGTCCCCGTGCCGCTCTGCCCGCTCCTCCTGGTCCCTGTGACGCAGCTGTGCCATGCCGGGACAGCGGCGGGACCCACTGCGCCTGCGCGTTGCCCGCAGCCGCGGCTGCCCGCTCCGCGCCGCCCGCCCCGCCCGATCTCGGTGATGTCTCTTTCCCCGTCCTGCAGGCGTCCCCGCGGGGCCGCGCCGGTCCGCCCGCGGCTGTGCGGGGCCGCGCGGCCCCGCCCTGCTGCAGCCCGGGGTTGCTCTGCCGCGGCCCTGTCCCGCCTCGCTCGCCTCCCCGGGTCCCGTGCGAGCCGGCGGCGTCAGCTCCCCCGAAGTGCTGCAGCCTGAAGCTGCTCCGCAGCAGCCGCGGTCCGCCCCGTTCGCTTCCTCGGACCCACCCCATCAGCTTTCCTCCTGGGTGACATCATACTCCGACCAAACCGTCCCCCCCCCCACCCCCAGACAGCAAGAGTCATGGAGTCCCGATTCCCACGGTCCTCCTTCCGGTTCCCACGGTCCAAACACGGAAGTTAGTGAGCCGGAGCCGGACTCGATGGGGCTGCTGCCCTTCCCCCCCATCCCCACTCTAGCCCCTGTTACATACCGAAGTTCCCGCGGAGGCCAAAACACCAGAGCCATTTACCACCTGTTCCCACAGGCCACCATCAGAGATCTATGTAAAGCTCATAAGGAATATGGAAAGTGTGATAAACATTAACTATTTTTTGTTCACTGGAGATCAAATAACTCAAGATAACAGGAAGTTACTATGTTACTATCTAAGCTTATAGGCAAACATACCCTTGCCCATTCCTTTTTTTTTTCTCTCTCTACTTGCTTAATCAGCTTTAAGTTTCAGGAATTCCAGCTTAGTTACCATATAAGGAAGAGGACAACTACAGCCTTCATCTCTGCGACCACCGAGGGACAGAAAGAGACCCTCCCAGCAACACGTCACACATACATCATCGGAGGAAAGAAGCAAGATAAAAGCAAGACTGAAAAACCTGCCAATTCACGGCAGTTGGTGGAGCGAGACTCCCCTGTCGTCCAGCGTTGTATTTGCCTTTGCTTTGCCTGCTGCAATGTAATAAATTCCTATTGGAACTTTTCTTCGTGTTCATAGTCTATTACAGAAAGGATAGTCCATACTTCCGGGGTCTTTTAAAGGCAGATCTCTCAGGGGCTGAAACACTCCCTGCTGATTTAAAGCAGCTGTTTTCTTGCCTGCTTAACTCCACAGAATATAGGCTTTGGGAGGGAGCGTGGAAGCAGCTGCTCAGGGATGCCCTGCCAGGTCTCCTGGACAACATAGAGACTATGGTGGATGGTCATGGGAATCCCCTCACCTTTGAACATCTCGCGGGTGAGGGGCAGTGGATGGAGGCAACTGATCAAGTTGCTTTACCCCAGAAGTGCCTCAATGTGGTGAAAGAAGCAGCCTTAGCAGCATTTTTTACAATGCAGCCTCATGGTCCAGTAGTCCTGTATTCCAAAATAAGACAGGGCCAAAGTGAATCTTTTACTGATTTTGTGGAGAAGCTCTCCAGGGCCATCGAGGTCCAAGTTAAAACTGAAGGGGCACGTGAATGCATTTTAAGGGAAATTGCATTTTCAAATGCAAATGATCTATGTCGTACTGCAATCTTAAGTCTCCCATTAGATCCTGCACCGAGCTTACAAGACATGCTCCGAGTATGTCAAGTAAAGGTCCCATTTATGAGTGCCTCCACAGGACAGTGGCCCAAATTACACCACGCTGCGACCATCGAAGCTGAAGGCTCCCGAGAAACATCGAACACCAGGAAGAAGCCTTCGGTTCAAGGCTCCCAAAAATGTTTTCTGTGTGGGAAATTGGGGCACTGGTCCTCCCTATGTCCCCTTAGAAAAGAATTTAAAGAATTTAAAAACAAAAAGGGGGGAGGGGGGGAGAAGGGGAAAAAGGGAGAGGGTTTAAACCCTTGCAAAAAACCTAAAGGGGGAACGCAGGTCCACCCTGCGTGAAGACAAAAATGAGGTGGACCGAGCAGAGGGGGAAGGGGGAGGGAGCCAAGGGAAAAAGGAGGAAAAGCTGCCTTACCCCCTTCGGGGTAACAGCACAAAAAATTTACCGGAAATGACACACACGGACCATGACATTGCAAAACCAATTATAACAACTGATTCTAACTATACACCTTACAGATTACGGCTCACAGAGGGTTTGCACCTGAAAGACAGCGATTGGAAATTGGTGTCAGTCAACAACGGTGAGCAAGGCAATTGGCCAAGGGTCGAAGGTAAGCTCATCATTGTGGGGGATTGCAAACACACTCCAAAAGAGATCGAAATCCTCCCGGGAACACTTGACAACAATCCCAAGAGATTCGTTCTCTGGCTACGATGCACCCACCCACCAACATTCTTACCAAAAGGACAAATAGTTGCCCAAATCATACCCGCCTGGGAGCACCCGGAAGACAGCATACGAACAGCTTGTCCAGTATACAACATCACAGAGGCAAAGCCCCAGGTGGCGTGTGAGTGGAGTGTGGGTGGGGAGGCCATTAATATCACAGGCCTCCTAGACACCGGGGCAGACTTGATGATATTTCCAGCCAAGCATTGGCCGTCACATTGGGCCTTGGAAAACGTGGCCGGATGTTACTGAGACACACAAAGCTGTCACACGGAGAGAGAGGTTTTGCAGGGCAGAGGTCCTTCTCCGATCCGGCTCAAGGCTGAATCCAGGCGGAGAGAAAGCCTCTTTGTTTTATTTCTTAGTTTTTATACATTTGTGGGTCTAGCAGAAGATTGGCTTTTAGAGTTTTCAACTCTCAAGCCAACTGGCCAGACCAGCCATCAGTTACAATTGTTTTCAGGTTAGAAATATCCAAACAAAGGACAGAGAATGAAAAACAAAGGATTTGTTTATGTTACATATGTGGGAAAAAGGTAGAACTGCTTTTAATATTGTACAGTAACTAAAAAGATCTGTCCCCATTTTATGAAAAATCAAAAGGCTATAAAAAACTCAGAAAAACTAGGGTAACAGCCGGACACGTGCAAGGTATAGGGGGGATGCAATTGGCTAAGAAATCAAAGAGCGTGGTGCAAATTAAGGGGCCAAAAAGGCAGTTGGCCAGTTTACGCCTTTTTGTTTTGGATTATAAGGAACCCTTCTTAGGGAGAGACCTGATAGCCCAGTGGGGGGTCACAATTGACATCCCAGACCCCTCACAGGATTTTTGGGTGGCGGCTGCTGAGGAGCGCCCTACCCGCAAGCTGAATTGGAAAACAGATTCACCAGTGTGGGTAGAACAGTGGCCACTTTCAAAGCAAAAATTAAAGGCGCTTGAAGAGCTTGTGGAGGAGCAGTTGGCCAAAGGCCACATTGTAGAGACAACCAGCCCTTGGAACTCCCCGGTTTTCATTATCCAGAAGCCGGGGAAGGACAAGTGGAGGCTCCTCCAGGACCTCAGACAAATTAATAACGTGATTGAAGACATGGGCTCTCTTCAACCTGGGATGCCTTCCCATACCATGTTCCCACAAAATTGGAAATTGTCAGTAATAGACATAAAAGATTGCTTCCTCCATATTCCCCTACCCTGACGATGCACCACGTTTTGCATTCTCGGTTCCCACCATTAACCGAGAGGCCCCGAGGAAACGCTACCATTGGCGTGTTTTACCCCAAGGGTTGAAAGTGTCGCCGATCATATGCCAGTGGTATGTGGCTTCCTTGCTGTCCCCGGTCCGCGTAGCCGTGGAGAAAGCAATCATCCATCATTATATGGATAATGTGCTTGTGTGTGCCCCCACCGATGATGTTTTGTCCCACGCGCTTGACCTGACAATCAATGCATTGGTTGTTGCAGGGTTTGAGCTGCAGGAAGACAAAGTTCAAAACATGCCACCTTGGAGGTACCTTGGGCTGGAAATTGGCAAGCGGACCATTGTGCCGCAGAAATTGGAAATTAAGGCCAAGATCGAGACCCTCGCAGATGTCCATCAACTGTGTGGGGCATTGAACTGGGTGAGACCCTGGCTAGGTCTGACCACCGAGGACCTAGCCCCTCTTTTCAATTTATTGAAAGGGGGAGAGGAGCTGAGTTCTTCTAGGGAACTCACCCCAGAAACAAAGGAGGCGCTGGAAAAGGTGCAGCATCTCATGTCCACTTAGCGGGTTCACCTGTGTGATCCGGAACTGCCTTTCAAATTTATAATTATGGGAAATTTGCCACACCTCCATGGGGTCATTTTCCAATGGAGAAATAACATCAAAAAGGACCAGGGCAGAGAAGACCCGCTCTTAATCATAGAATGGGTCTTTCTCAGTCATCACAGGTCCAAAAGGATGACACGTCCACAGGAACTGGTGGCTCAACTGATCCGAAAAGCCAGAGTCCGGATCAGGGAATTGGCCGGATGTGATTTTGAATGCATTCACATTCCAGTTAGATTAAGATCAGGCCAAATTACAAAGGCAATGTTAGAACACCTGCTTCAGGAGAACAAAGCACTGCAGTTTGCTCTGGATTCCTTTACCGGACAAATTTCTATTCATCGGCCAGCCCACAAAATTTTCAATCAGGATGCCAAATTTACATTAAGTTTGAAAAGTGTTCGGAGTAGGAAACCTTTAGAGGCCTTGACAATTTTCACTGACACGTCCGGAAGGTCCCACAAGTTGGTCATGACTTGTAAGGACCCTCAGACTCAGCACTGGGAGGCAGATGTTGCTGAGGTGGAGGGATCACCTCAAGTTGCTGAGTTGGCCGCTGTCGTCAGGGCATTTGAAAGGTTCCCCGAACTTTTCAATTTAGTGACAGATTCCGCTTATGTGGCAGGGGTGGTGTCCAGAGCAGATCAGGCCATACTGCAGGAAGTGTCTAACACAGCACTGTTTGAGCTGCTCTTTAAGCTTGTCAAACTTGTCTCACATAGGAAGCAGCCATTCTTTGTGATGCATACAAGATCGCATACTGATTTGCCAGGTTACATTGCTGAGGGAGCCAGGAAGGCTGATGCTCTCGCTGCCCCTGCTGCAATGGCCCCATATCCTAACATCTTTGAACAGGCAAAGATCAGCCACCAACTCTTCCATCAAAACGCACCTGGCCTTGTTCGCCGGTTTCACATCACCCGGGAACAGGCTAAAGCAATTGTGGCTATGTGTCCCTCCTGCAATCAGCATGCACTTCCCACGCTAAGTGCAGGAGTGAACCCCAGAGGCCTAAAAAGCTGTGCGGTGTGGCAGACTGACGTGACACATATCCCTCAATTCGGATGATCTAAGTATGTGCACGTGTCAGTGGACACCTTCTCCGGTGCAGTTTTCGCTTCTGCCCACACAGTGGAGAAGACCTCGGATGTAATAAAACACCTCATCCAGGCTTTCTCCTTCATGGGCATCTCGAGGGAGTTAAAAACCGATAATGGCCCAGCGTACTGCTCCAGGGAGTTCAGTAGCTTCCTGCAACAATGGGGAGTGGGACATAAGACCGGCATCCCCCATTCCCCGACAGGCCAAGCCGTAGTGGAGAGGACCCACAGGGAAATCAAAAGGGTCCTCAACCAACAACAACAGGTTTTAAAAATGGAAACACCACAGACCCGATTGGCCAGGGCACTATTTACCATGAATTTTCTAAATTGTGCTTTTGAATTCTTAAACCCTCAAATCGTTCCCCATTTCGGAGCAAACCCTCAATTAAACATCAAGGAGAGGTCGCCAGTCATGGTCCGGGACCCTGAGACTGGAAGGACAGAGGGACCTCACAATTTGGTCACGTGGGGTCGTGGATACGATTGCGTGTCCACCCCCATGAGGCTAAAATGGTTACCATCCAAATGGGTGAGGCCCTATGTCCCAAAAGTCTCGGGGGAGAAGAAAAAATTACCTCAAGTGACACAGGCAGCATTTAGGCGGAGAAGAAGGGAAAGTCTTTCCGGGTTGGGCTCCTTTTCCTAAACCCTCTGTTTGGACAATAATTATTTGTTTCAGTTATTTTAGTTACGATGGAACCTGTCCAGCACCAGTCCCCAGTGCTGAAGAAATTCCACCTGCTTCTCAGCATCCTCCTGCTCACCAGTCTCGCTGCTCCAGTCTCCGGATGGCTGGTGCCCCAGCCCAAAGCCAACGTTTGGGCGACTCTCGCCAGGGCAATGGGGCAGGACCACATTTGCCTCTCAGCCACGTTGGCAGACAACCCACTTATGACCTGCCTTGTGGGGATCCCAAATGGGCCCAAGGAGTTACCCACCAAGCTCTTAGAGATCACAGAGCAGACCAATAGAGAGGGTGCTTCTAAGGGTCAATCCATATCCCAGCTATCCCCACCTGATTCTTTTCTAGATGTTGAAATTACGTTCCCGATTAGAAATCCATTTTTTTTGTGGAAAAAATATATATCCACCCTTTCCACCTTAAGTTTTCCCCTCAATGAATTAGAAATTTTGGGTTCCTCAAATGCTTCTTTTTGTGTTCATTTTATGTTTACCCCCCCTCAAGGTCAGAAGAGATCTTATCAATTTGTCTATCAAACCAAGGATGTTTACACAGCCAAAATATGGTGCGGCCAGATTGCCCATGTGGAGATGGCTTCGACAACTGATAGGAAACCCCTGGCCTTTCCTAAAGGTGTGTTTTTGATTTGTGGGGATAGAGCATGGGCAGGCATCCCCCCTCACCTTGTAGGAGGACCATGTACTTTTGGCCGGTTGGGCTTGTTTTCCCCCAACAAGACCACTCTCATGAATTGGCAGCGAAAAAATTCCACCAGCAAAAAGGTCCAAAAAGAGATTTGGCCTCGCTCGATGCCAACTGTGACTCAGAAATTATCCATTGGTCAAAAGTAAAGGGAGTGGCAGTCACAGTTTTTCTACCCTGGGTATCGACTGCGAAAGCTCTAGGGTGAGCTGGCTCACCTGGAGTGTTGGGTGGCTAAGGAAGCAAATTTAACTTCCAACACGCTGGCCGGCCTCCTATCAGACGAGGAAGTAACAAGGCAGGCGACGCTGCAAAACAGGGCAGCTATCGACTATCTCCTCCTCCTCCATGGACATCGGTATGAGGAGTTTGAGGAGTTGTGTTGTTTCAACCTGTTGATGAAGGCTGAGGATGTCCACAAAGCCATCCAGAGCATCCGGGGCATGGTGGAAGACATCAAGAAAGAGACTGGTGACTGGCTGAGTGGGATGTTTGGGAACTGGGGCATTTCAGGCTGGGTAGGCTCAATTATAAAATCAGCTCTATTAGTTTTATTTATTATTGTATTAATTTTAATTATGATTTGTATTGTCAGAAAAATGTTAAATAAGTTGATTTCCAGCACCACACACTCCCCCTCCGTAAACCGAGTAGCTATGTCATCCGTGCCTGAATGGGAGGAGGACATGGAATGGGAGGAGGACATGACACTAGAAGAAGATTCGGAGGAAGACAGAGACCTGGAAGAAGAGCCTCAGATGGAGTGGCCTGTTCAACTAAAGCGGTTCGATGAGGCATGTCCAGACTCAGAGCATCATCCTCCCCCATTCCAGTTCTCCTCCTCTTAAAAAAACAAAATAGGGGGAGATGTAGTGGTGTGAGAGTTGTTTTATTAAGTTATTAAGTTATTAAGTTATTTTTGTAAGATTTATACGTTATTTTTGTAATGGTTCAGTCCACTGTACCCCCCTGTGTTCTGTAATAGTTTTCCCCCTTATGAGTTAGTTATATAACCAGACGTTTTATGCCAATCATTCCTTCCCTGCACCTGTCCCTGTCAATCCCCCCTCTCTCCTCTTGGTCGCCCTGTCTGTCACTTCGAGACCCTTCCCTGGATTCTGGAAAGATCCAGGAGAGGTGTCAAGTGATAGGCTGGTGCCCGGGGAATCCCCTCCTCCCCTCCTGTGATTTGTTAATGGTTCAGAAGTTGACACCCCTGTTACCACCCCTGTGTTCCCTGGTTGGCTGACCTGTTGTCACCACCCCTGTATCCTCCCCCATTTATAAGTGGCCGCAAGGCTTTGATCTGGGCTCTCTTTGGGCAGCAGTGGTCTGAGGCGGAGCTCCTTGCCGGACTCCCCTTAATAAACCACCTTCTACCCTGCCTAAAGAGAGTCGGCCCTTTTTCCGTCGCCGCAGTCGTTACGCCATCGGGTCCACTTGCCGTTGTGGGGAACCAAGAACCCACCGGGAGGAGGTTACTCGCCATGCCTGTAACCCCAACTGATTCACTCTGTCGCAGTGCAGAACTGAGCTAGCCTGCACGCCTGCCAGGCGTGAGGGACACAGCGAAAGGTCCCTTTCAAATGAAATAGTCTCTTCTGTTCTACATTAATAGAGCACTGTAGATTTCTGTCCTGAGTCATGAAAACACATGCTTGATGTAACTAAATCACTTTAAAATATAATAAAAAGTCAGTGACTGCAAATGTTGTACTCGCAATTTAGAGCATTATGTGAGAAATGGGCTTTGAAATAATGCATCTCAGAAAAAATGGGAAATGCTTAAATAATCTTTGAAGCAGCTCTGGTGGCTCTTTTATTTCATTTCTTAGCACCTCACCCATGGGTTTATTTTAGGGTTTTTTTCTGAGGTGTGTTAGCCAATATGGTAACTCCTGCTATATCCTTTTTAAACTGTAGCACTGTGCTTCTTAGGATTCTGCCAAGACAGATTATGAATTCAATTTAGATTGTGTGGGATTTGTGATTTTTTTTCTTTTAATGTCATCTATTGAAGTGCCAATAAGGCCTGACAAATGATGGGGGATCATACACATTTATGGCTAGAAATGGTTTTACTGCTGAGCTATTAATACAGATCATCAAAGAGAGAGATGAAACAAGAGTAGGTACAAACTGTTTATCAGACAGAGACCAATCATGGAGGAAGAAACAGTTATAGCTATGAAAGACCTTTGGTTGGAGGAGAGACTAAAAAGAATAGGACATAGAAAATATAAGAGTAGGCTTAGCCAAGAAACAGAAGAGATGAGCTGATCTTACCTGGATTTTACACTAAATGTACGTTTATGAATTAGTAGACTTTTATTCGTTAATTCCTACTTATGTGGCTGAAACTGTCCTAAATTCTCTTAAAAGAGCTAAGATTTAGAGATCAGCTATGTGCTCAAATCTGCAAAGAAATAAAACTACTGCTAGAAATAAAGTGTTCATCAGCTGTCCTGTAAAATGGTTTTGTAAATTTTCTGTAATGTTTGGATAGTAAATTTAGATTGTTTCTCTGAGGTGAAATAGTAATTTTTCCTCACCTGTACTGTAGAAACAAGGAGTGCCATAATTCTGTAGAGATGATAGAAAAGTATCGAAGCAATTGTGATCACTAATCTGCTTTCAGTTCTTGAAATCTGCTAAAATGACAGTTAAATGTAGTGCAGAGAGCCCTTCGTGCCTGTAAGAAAATGAAACTATCATGGTGTCATTCTCATTGCATGCTGCATTTACTAGTTGTTTTCCACTGGTAGGACTGTGTGATCGGGATACGCAAAGCAATCACACGGAGACAAGAGATTTCGCAGGGCAGAGTTGTTCCTCCGACAGAGAGCCCAAGCTGAGCCAAGGCCGAGAGCCCCCCTGCCTGTTTATTTCTTACTTTTTATACATTTGTGGGTCTGGCTGTGGATTGGCTTCTGGAGTTTTCACCTCCCAGACGAATGGCCAGACCAACTGTCAGTTACAATTGTTTTCAGGTTAGAAATATGCAAAGGACAGAGAATGAAAAACAAAGGATTTGTTTATGTTACATGTGTGAGAAAGGCAGAAACTGCTCCTAATATTGTACAGTAGCTAAAAAGTCTGACTCCATTTTATGAACAATCAAAAGGCTTTAAAAAACTCAGAAAAATCAGGGTGACAGGACTGTAGTAAGGAGACCTTGATTTGTGAGATTCTGGTGGTTATTTTGACTGAATTCTGATGATCACAGCAAAGGATGTTTGCCCATGGAGTCCTGCCAGTCCAGCTGACCCAGAACACAGAAACATAAAGGTCCAAATTCACAAAAATGCAATCTCAATAACCTTCTCCTGTCTAAAAGACTTAAGGGTGCTCTATGCTGAGTTAAAGGCAAATGAGATTATTAGAATGATGTCCTCTATAAATAGCTGTAAAGAGACTGCCTGTACTTAACAAATGCAACATTTCAATGCAGTTATATTTCACAGCTAGTTACTAAATTCCCTCATGCAAAATACAAATTAATTAATGGGCCTAAATATCACACTGCGCACGTCAGCAGAATTGTTCATGTGCCCTTTAAGCATACTTTGGAGGTAAAAAATCTGACTGAAAATTTCAGTCATCACAATTTATAGGTTTAGAATAGTACTGGGAGATCTTTCTTGTCTTTTTGGTTATTATTAATGAACAAAACTGCTACATTGTTGGAGTCCAGGGCATTCCTTTGGTTGCTCTGGAGGGTCAGGGACCTGGGCAGGGGGGTCTGGGACCCCGGCCCAGAGCCCAGAGCTCAGAGAGACACTGGATTTGATTTCAGTCCATGGGAGAGGCTCCTTGCACTGCAGGAAGCATTGCAGGCCACAAGAGTGTGAAAAATAGTAGTTTAGTATATCACGGGGTGAAAAACAGTGGGTTTGGGATTTTTGGCATTGAAGTGAATGGGGCAAGATGGAGAATTTAGGGCGTTGTCTCTTTCTTCTTCATTCTTGTTCCCTCACTCCATTTCTGCAGTGACGTTGGCACAGGGTAGTTAGTGAGGATTGGGTCAGCGTAAAGATGACCTTTTTAGTAATAGTGATAGACATTGGTAATAAATAGTAAATAAAGAATATGTAGCAATTAGTATAAAAGATAAGGACAGCCCAGAGACGGGGGGAGTCACCAGATGTCCGAGCCGCGGCAAACATCTTTTGGACACTGAGAAAATTGTAAGATAAGAACTAATAAACGAAGCATGTAACCTTGAAGACTCCGTCTTTTCCTGCGTTTGGCACAGAGCTTTGCAGAGGGCCAGAACTCTAAAACCACCTGAATGCCGGGGAATTTAAACTCCTGAAAAGGAGCCCCGACAACTGGTGACCCAGATGGGACAAAACAACTGCCGTCCCTGGGATGGGCAGAAACACTACATATTGGAATTTTTTTCTAAAATTTAAAGGACAGGAAGGAGGGGAAATGTTAAGACCGATAAGAAACTTCTTGTCACTGTCAAAAATATCAATATGATTTTAATTATGGATAGAAGATTATGATTACATTTAAGAATTGTTATATATCCAGAGAAAAAATGCAGAAAAATACCATGTCACTACTTTGTGTCACCTTACAGTATTGTCCTTAGATATACAATAATGATTTTCTTATGGGTGTTTTTGGAAATCAATGCCTCCAGATGACAAAGGTGTATGTTAAGACAACTAATCTGCTAACACAAAGTATCTATCGTGCATTTATGCCAGAACTGCAAATAGTTGAGAATATATAGTTGAGATATTTGAATGATTAGAGAACTTTCTACAATTAAACGAGAAATTCTGATTTTTTTTTTTTTTTTTTTTTTTTTTTTTTTGTATTCTCAGCAGAGGTAAATGACTGTTAATTATAAACTATATTTGTTTCATTTGACATAAGCTACTTTCAATCTGAGAACCATTATCATTTTCAGAAAAGGAACTTTACCACTCCTTTTCAAATTATCATATTTTAAACCATTATTTCCTTAGAACTGCTTAGGCCCAGTGGATTATTCTTGTTGCCAGGATAACCTTTAAGCCTCCAATTCCCAAATTCATTGGATTATAGCCCATTCATTATCGATCATCAACAGTTCTCAGACTATCATGGATTCTTATCATAAAACTTTTAATTGAAAATATTCCAACAGGGATAAGATTTGGAGGCCACCTGTGGAATACCCAGTAAGGTGTTGAAAACATAATTTGGTAACTACACTCATAAACTACGAATCTCACAAATAAGAAGCTATTTGGCTAACAATGAGTTTGCTTGTAGCTTTGGGGTATTTCTGAAGAGATATGCTAAATTGACTCTAAAGCAATTAAATTCACTTCTGAAAAATATTAAGGCTTACTCTCCAGCTGTCAGGGCATAACCAGAAGGAAATGAGTACCATGGGAAAACAACTCTTGCCTCTCCTGGGCTTCTCTTCAATTATACATTGGTATGTCACAGGCAAGACTTATTGACATTTATGAAGTTTTATGTAAATCGATCTGGTAGGGAGTTGTTTTTTTATTTTTTTTTTTTATAAGACTTTGAAAAAGTTACAATTTATTTGTGCAGCTGGTTTCCCAGCTCCACCGTAAATCATGTACCTTGTCTATTTTCTTGGTTTATGGGTGAATATGTCAAGTTGCTGTGTGGCAGACAACATTTGGTTGAGTTCTTTGTTCTAAATTTGCATCTTATTTCTTGTGTAAAGGAGTGATTAGGCAAGGTGACAGTGCCTGGAGGGATGGGAGATGTGTCAGTCCTGGTGTCTGGGGAGCTGTGCCAGGCAGGAGAGAGGGACAGGGTCAGAACAGCAGGCTGGACACTCACAGGGGATCTGGGGCTAAACTGTGCAGGGAACAGTTTTCCAGACCTTGACAACCTTCTGAATAACCTTCCTTGATCAGCAGAGATTATTAAGATTTTGCCACTCTTCAGACAGGTGCTCAATAGGCTGAAACTCACCTGGAGGCAGGGATTTATCTTGGCCCTTGTTTTTAAGTTGGTTTTGTATTTTTGCCTCAGGTTACTTAGCTATTTTGAATGTTCTCTACAAAAAAAAAAAAAAAAAAAAAAAAAAAAAAAAAAAAAAAAGAAAAATACCCCAAATATTTTAAATTATTTTGTGATGAAAGCTATTTTTTTTGAGTTAAATGTCTTTTGGTCTGTTTAAGAACAATATCAAGTCAAAGCTACTTGAGAAGAATGAGTAATTTAGAGTCAAATTGCTGTGAGCTTTTTCCTTGGAACAAATATCTGTTGACATGATTGATAATAAAGGAAAACTAATTCAAAACTGATTTAAGAATTTGTGCTATAATATTTTATTAAGTCATTAATACATAAAAACATGTTAGGCTGAAATTTTCAGTTATGTTTATTTTTTACACATATTCAGGAGTTTGGTTGGTTTGTCAGGTTTCTTTGTTAAACAACAGCAGCTTTCACAGTAGCTCGCTGAAAAGTGTAGTGGTGCTCCTATTTTAATTCTCTTTGTCTGGATCAATAGAAATAATCAGGTTTCAAAATTTCCAGTCAGTAATACCCACACAGAAGTTTTGTTGATCTAGAATATCAGTCTTGCTTCTTGTAAAATTGGCCTCAAAAGCTTAGGTTTAGTAATTATCCCCTTTATCTACCTGTAATTTGTTTGGTGCTTCTTATTCTCATTATGCTAAAAATTTCCCTTCAGTTTCCCTTTGCCAGCAGGTAATGTCACACAAGAAGAGCTTGTATTTATAGTAGAATAATAGTTGTTTGTAAAGATTTTAGATACAGGTTATATGTAGATACACATCTCACAATGAACTGCTTTTATATGAGATGATATAAACAAATTTTAATGTCTTTTATTTTTGTCATCTCAGAGGTTGCTAGCTTGGCCATGCTCTGTTCCTTACACAACTCTTTTGGTTGCCATTGGTCAAGAGAAAGATGCTCCATCAGAGTCCTTTGTTATACCTGCTTTGCTTGCTCTAATTTGTTTTGCTGTGTTGTGTTTGTAGCTAAACCAGGAGTGAAGAATAAGGAGCTCATGAAGCTCATTATGCTTCATTTGATTTGAAAATTAAATTTTGCAATTTGAGACTTGTAAACACTTTTGAGAATCATCACTTCCTGTAATGGAAAACAACACATTCCTACAGTGTTGTTAGGAAATAGCCCTTGGGCTATTGATATGCCAGGAATTGTACCTGTATTCTGGAAAAAAAATGTGCAATTTGGAAATCTTTTTTTTTCTTTTCAAGACGTAACAATCTGACTCTTATTAAGTTGGTAATAAGCCACAGCTATTTCAGCCTTTTCCTCTTGCACTAAAGCTTCTCAAAGACAGAATGCTTTCTGTCATGTCTGCTTCCCAGCACTAAATCTTGTCACATTTCTTTCAGCTGAACTGAAAAGAGAGCACAAGTCTGTTAAGTATCACACTTCTCAGTACATAGTGCATATATTTTCAGCATCCTTTGAGGTTTTTGGTTGAGTCAGTTATTGAATCAGACTTTCAGACCAGACAGTGGACAGACTCCTGCCCACACACCTTCCAGCTATACATAAAGTATTTATTAGGAGAAGAGAAAGAGAAAGAGAAAGAGAAAGAGAAAGAGAAAGAGAAAGAGAAAGAGAAAGAGAAAGAGAAAGAGTTCTTTTCCCTGAGGTCTAATGTAGAACTTAATATGTTATCTGTGGATAACAAGACAATTTGTGCATAACAATACTTGTGCAGAGCCTCTTGAAAAGATGCCTTTTTCTTTGAAAAAAACCTCTATATTTTACGTGTGTTGATATGCAAACCCATTCAAGAATATTTTTTAACAACTGGAATCAATAGATATGAAAAATTCTAAGTGAAGTTTAATTGTTTCAATACTATATATATATATACACATATATACACACACATATATATAAAATGAGAGATGTTATTTTTTCCAGAAGGTTTTAGAACTTTTAGACTTGGAAATTTGATGATTAAATTCCAGAAGTTGCTTACCTGGAGTTAGAAAATAAACATCTCATGTTTAAATAGCCTCTGGCTAATTTTTTCAGAAACCCAGATTCTTTTTCTTACATTTCATGTCACCAAACTATTTCTGACTTTAATTTTTTTTTCAATTGAAAAGCAGAGATAGCTGCAATATTCTCCGTTGGTCTTTTCTGAGGTTAAAATTCCTCAGGTAGAAATTACTCTTAGAATAACCTCAGTACTTTTATTTATTCCGTGGACGTTTTTCTTTTCAGAAAGAACCACGAAAAACAGATTATATCCTTTCTCTTTACAAGGGCCTTTTAAACTCATGAAGAACTCAGAATTTCCTCCCAGCTAAACAGTACTTAACTCTGTCTTTCCTAGGACATATTTCTCTTGACCTCTCATCCCTCCCATCACTTTCCTCCACGTATGTCTTGGAACACATTGTCTAGAACTCTTCTTTTAGCAGAATTCTCTGTGTGCTGTGTAAATAGGGATCAATTCATATATTTTGCAACTATGAACTCCTGTTTGTAGATCCCAGTGTGGTATTTGCCTTCACCAATGTCATGACACTGACTCGTGCTTTGCCCAGACACAAACACTGCCTAGACTTTTTTTCTGAACTTCCATCTGATTTTTGATTCTTTCTTGTGTATTTGCAAAACTTATTATCCCTGCTCTAGTAGTTCCTTCCTGAAATTTGCTTTTAGAAATGTGTGTGTGTAGGTGCGTGTAAGATTACAAAAGCATGGATGTGGAATTAATGCATATTAGCAGTAGCTCTTGATTAAGACTAGTCACAATGCAAATAAATACTGTTGGGGAGTTTGTGAGTTTTTGTGTCTTGCCCTTAGCTCAGTTAAATATCTGAAAAGCTCCCAGAAGTCAGACTCTGAAGTTGCAATGTCAGACTGAACTAAGTAATTAAGGACAGAAGCAGACCCAAGGCTCCTGCACAAATGTCTTGGTTTTGAAAGACAGTTGTCTGCCAAGGAAAGCTAGAGCCTCCCTTGGAATGGAGAATGTAAACCCCCTTCCCTCCAAATTATTATAATTTTGCAATTAGGGGCTTTCAGGCAAAGATATGGGAATAGGAGTAACAGTTCTTTACTAGGAATATTAAAATAAATGGAAAATACAAACGTAGTAATACAAAAAAAAAAAAAAAACAACAAGCAAGGAAGCAAACAAAAATCCTGGAAAAACCCTGACAGAGTCATGGACATGACCTGGCACCTTGTTGGCCAGGGTGTTGGAAGCAGTCCAAATAAATCCTCCTGGAGTAACAGATGTGGTTCTGTGGAGTAGAGATGGTCCTGTAGAAAGTCCAGTGGTGACGAGATGGGTCCAGTCTTCCTCCGGGAATCCAGTGGAAAAAAAACCGGATACCTTGTGTCCTTCAGTCCCAGGTTTTATCTAGCTGGGAACAGCTGGGTCCTCCTCCACTGGGTGGAGCATCTCACAATGGGATGATGGAATGTGTCATGTCATTGGTGGGCCCTAATGGCCCATTATCAGAACATGTTCCCCTGGAGGATGGAGGGGTGGTGAAAGAGATAAGAAACACTGCCCCACCTGGTTTTAATGGCTGGGCCATTATCAGAAGGCATCCTCCTCCTTTCCCCCTGAGGGGCAAGAGAAGGACAAAACATCTCCCTAAAAAACCCAGCCTTCAACAGATGAAATAGAATACATATTTTTAGGTTACATAATCCAATACAACAAGAAACTTCATTCTGGTTTCAAGCTCCATGCAAGAAATTGTTGGGTTTTGGTTGGTGTAGGTGGAAGACTGACTTGGTTCAGCCTGGAGAAGAGAGAGCTCCCGGGAGACCTTAGACCCTCTTCCAGGACCTAAAGGCTCTACAAGAGAGCTGGAGAGGGACTTTGGACAAGGATGAACTGAGAGAAGGCAGATTTATTTAGATATTAGGAACAAATTCTCCCCTGTGAGGGTTGTGAAGCCCTGGCACAGGTTGCCCAGAGAAGCTGTGACTGCCCCTGTGTGTTGGTTTAGCACAGAGGGTAAAATTCAATTAGTGATTGACTTTGAAATTGACACCCGGATTAGCCAATTAAATATAGGTATACACCTCTGGGTCACACAGGTTTAAAATCAGGAGGATCCTGGGGAACTTCCTTTTTTTTTTTCCTGCCTTGGAAGAGGTAAGCTTGCCCCAGCTCCTGGCTCCTGGGGGGCCAGGCCCGGCTGGCCCCTGCCTGGCCCAGGCTTTTCCCAGGTGGGTGCTGGGACCAGTGACACCCGGACCAGGGGAGGGGAGGAGAATATGACCTCTTCCCGGCTCGGATCGGGTCTCCAGCAGCTGTAAAACACCCTGCCGCTCCCCCCTGCTGGGGGGGGGAGCCGGCCCAAGGCCTGGCCGTGCCCCTGGGCCCTTCCTCCCCCAGCTGCCAGCAGGGGGGGAGGGGAGGCTGCAGCCTCTGATAGCAGCTCCAAGCTGGGCCAGGCCCAAGCCATGAGACCGAGGGGTGGAGGGGAAGGCATCCACCAGCCTCCCCCATCGGCACAGCTTTGAGCTTCCACAGCCGAGCAGCCAGAGCCACAGCCCGGCAGAGATCACATGACCACCACAGGCCTGGGCAGATTTAACTCTTTTCTAGCACCAGATGGAACTTTCAAAGCACTGGCCCTTCCCTGAGTGAGAACAGACAAAGTGATTGAACTATAAGGAGATACAGCATGGACAGTCAGTGAAGAGAGAATGAAAAGACTATTGGGAGAAGGAGTGAGGAGCGGCCTCATTTGGCTGAACTTTTCTTGTGAAACCATGGAGAATGGACTATTTCCTCTAACATATGAATGCTGTTTGAGGGGATGCATGGCTCTAGTTAAAAGTTGTGGACTGATATAATTGAGATTTATTGGAGAATTTTGAACAGAGGAAGGAAAGTGAAATGAAGCCCTTTGCTCCTAGGGAAAAAGGAGATCTCTAGTTTTTGAGATGAAGATGATTTTGGAGATGGAAGAAGAGAATCTTTATTTTTTACTAGAAGAGGCATCCTTAAACGGTACCCTAAATAAGCAGACATGACCCATATTCAGTGTTGGGAAAGCTGCTAATGGGAGGGACTTCTCAAAGGCAAGTTCCTGGGCAGCTGTTTTTCTGAGAGCTGAGACTCATGAGGGAACTGTTCTATGTTGTCAGTGGGGAATCTCCATGGAAGTTCTAAGAGAGATTCCTCTCGTAAAGAACTGATAAAAGACTATTTCCAAATGGTGAAACTGACTGAAAATCACAGGTTTTGTCTCTTTATGTTGTTTGTGGGAAAGTGAACAGTTTGGGGGAGAGGAAGAGTGTTTTAAAAGTTTCATTTTGATTTTCTTCTTTTGCTGTGTGTTAATAAATCTATCTTTGTACCTTTAAGGTGGGCTTGCTTGCTTTCCTCCTAATCCTATCTCACAGCAGAAAATAGATTCAAACCACTACACTAAATTTGGCAAACAGAGATAGACAAACATGAAACCACTTGTCTTGGTTTTTGAAAAGACAGGTGTCTGCTATGGAGAGGCAGGCCTCTCTAGGAAATGAGGAATTTGAATCTTTCCCTCCGTGTTATTATAATTTGGAAGATTAAAAAAAAATAAAACTTTTCAGTTAGAGCTATGGGGAAAAGGAATAACAGTCCTTTACTAGTAAATATAACAGGACAGACAAAAAAAACAACAGCAATTATAACAATAGTAGAACAGAACCAAGAACCCCGAGGGCAAACGGTGGCGGCTCCGGCGCTGATGGCTGGAAGCCGGGCGCGGTGGACTGTCCTCCGCAGGCACGGGGTGTCTTCGGCAGGCAGAGGTGGCAGTGCCGGAGAAGCCGCAGCGGCGGGACTTGGTCTTACCTAAAATCCAGCAGGACAGCGAAGAAACTCTGAATTCCTGGATATTCCAACAGATGGTAGAATTCCCAGGACTAGACTCCTTCGTTAACCGTGGATTCCAGCAGCCGTGGCTCGATTGGTGCTCCCCCCCGGAAGAAGAAAAGAAAAAACCCCGAGATCCCCCCACCCTCAGCTCTCTCCGGGAGCTTTTTTCCCTCCCCCAAAACTAAGTTATCAGTTCTTTTGTCTAGGTTAAGCACTCAGCACTTAGTCTCCTAGCAACTTGGGAGGGGGGAAAAAATTCCACAGGAGACTTAAACCCCAACATTATCCACCCCGAATTTTTTCCCACACCAACATATTATATTGAATTTAAATCTTTAAATAATATACATATATATACATGTGAATATAAATACAGACACAGTCATAGTGTTTACTGAAAAACAAGGTCTCCTTGAGGTATGCAGCGGGTCTCTCCATCCTTTTGCATCACTCACTATGTGCAGCCAGGTCCCTGAGCAAAAACAACCCCAGGAGCGGGATTGTCTTTGCTGGAGGCAGAATTAATCCAAACAGTTTTTCTCAGCATTCTTTTCATGTGTACTACAGGAACTTTATCTCCATCTCTTGTTCTCAGGGGCTCAGATTGGGCGGGGCCTGCTCGGTTGGTGGAACTTCGAGTGTTCACTAACTAGGTGGCCTTTGCTAAGTTATTCTCCCAGTTCTTAAAAGTCCTCGCACTCAGTGCCTTTAAAGTGGTTTTAAGCAGGCTATTGCATCGTTCAACTTTCTTGGCTGCTGGCGCATGATAAGGAATATGGTACACCCACTCAATGCCATGTTTTCTAGCCCAGGTGTTTATAAGGCTGTTCTTGAAATGAGTCCTGTTGTCAGACTTAATCTTCTCAGGGGTACTATGTCTCCACAGGATTTGCTTTTTAAGGCCTAGGATGGTGTTCTGGGCAGTAGCATGGGGCACAGGGTAGGTCTCTAGCCATCCAGTGGTGGCTTCCACCATGGTCAGCACATAGCGCTTGCCTTGGCGGGTTTGGGGAAGGGTGATGTAGTTAATCTGCCAGGCTTCCCCATACTTATATTTGGACTATCGCCCGCCATACTACAGGGGCTTTACCCGCTTGGCCTGCTTGATGGCAGCACATGTCTCACAGTCATGGATAACCTGAGAAATACTGTCTATAGTTAGATCCACCCCTCGGTCTTGTGCCTACTTATAGGTGGCATTTCTACCCTGGTGACTTGAGGCATCATGGGCCTATTGAGCTAGGAACAACTCTCCTCTGTGTTGCTAATCTAAGTCTATTTTTGACACCTCTATCTTGGCAGCCTGATCTACCTGCTCGTTGTTTCGGTGCTCCTCATTAGCCCGACTCTTGGGGACATGGGCATCTACATGATGGACTTTGACAGGTAGCTTCTCTACCCGAGTGGCAATGTCCTTCCACTCATCTGCAGCTTAGATTGGCTTTCCCTTACGCGGCCAATTGGCCTTTTTCTACCTGTCCAGCCAGCCCCACAGAGCATTGGCCACTATCCACGAATCAGTGTAGAGGTAGAGCTTTGGCTACTTCTCTCTTTCAGCAATGTCCAGGGCCAGTTGAACAGCTTTGAGTTCAGCAAGTTGGCTTGACCTACCTTCTCCTTCAGTGGTTTGTGCAACCTGTCATGTGGGGCTTTATACAGCTGCTTTCTACTTCCGGTTTATCCCTACGACGCGGCAGGAACTGTCAGTGAAAAGAGCATAGCGTGTTTCTTCTGCTGGCAGTTCGTTGTATGGTGGAGCTTCTTCAGCACGTGTCACTTGTTCCTGCTCTTCTTCATCTATGAGACTAAAGTTTTTACCTTCTGGCCAGTTTGTAATTATCTCCAAAATCCTAGGGCGATTTGGGTTTCTAATGCGGGCGCGCTGAGTGATGAGGGCAATCCATTTGCTCTACGTGGCGTCGGTGGCATGATGGGTGGACGGAACTTTTTCTTTAAACATCCACCCCAGCACCGGTAGTCGGGGTGCTAGGAGGAGTTGTGCTTCTGTGCCAATTACCTCTGAGGCAGCTTGAACTCCTTCAAAGACTGGTGGGGTAGGCCCAAAGACCTGGGTGAAGGGTTGTGAAAAGACTTCCCCTGGTGTCATTTCTTCACAGTAGGTACCGTTGTTAAAGTAACTCCAGAAACACACAGTTAGTGTATGATAGTCCTGAATCCATGTGCCTGCCTTCCAGAGGAAATTAAAAATCCACGATTTCCTCACTTCGTTAACCCATATAGCAAAATTGATGACAGCCACAGTAACCTTAGTTACAGGGCCCATGTTTAGAAAAGGGCCTGCAAATGGGAGAAATACGGCCACACCCACGTGCCACCCAAACCAGGTTAAGCCAGACCACATGATATCCAGTGCACAGCAATGTAGGCACTTAAGAACTGTTATTCCTTTTTCTCTCAATGCCCCATGATATGGGCGCCAAATTCTGTCTTGGTTTTTGAAAAGACAGGTGTCTGCTATGGAGAGGCAGGCCTCTCTAGGAAATGAGGAATTTGAATCCTTCCCTCCGTGTTATTATAATTTGGAAGATTAAAAAAAAATAAAACTTTTCAGTCAGAGCTTTGTGGAAAAGGAATAACAGTCCTTTACTAGTAAATATAACAGGACAGACAAAAAAAACAACAGCAATTATAAAAATAGTAGAACAGAACTAAGAACCCCGAGGGCAAACGGTGGCGGCTCCGGCGCTGATGGCTGGAAGCCGGGCGCGGTGGACTGTCCTCCGCAGGCACGGGGTGTCTTCGGCAGGCAGAGGTGGCAGTGCCGGAGAAGCCGCAGCGGCGGGACCTGGTCTCACCTAAAATCCAGCAGGACAGTGAAGAAACTCTGAATTCCTGGATATTCCAACAGATGGTAGAATTCCCAGGACCAGACTCCTTCGTTAACCGTGGATTCCAGCAGCCGTGGCCCGATTGGTGCTCCCCCCCGGAAGAAGAAGAGAAAAAACCCTGAGATCCCTTCACCTTCTGCTCTCTCCGGGAGCTTTTTTCCCTCCCCCAAAACTAAGTTATCAGTTCTTTTGTCTAGGTTAAGCACTCAGCACTTAGTCTCCTAGCAACTTGGGAGGGGGGAAAAAATTCCACAGGAGACTTAAACCCCAACACCACTATACCCTGGATCTCTGAAAGTGTCCAAAGTCAGGTTGGATGGGGCTTGGAGCAGTCTGGGACAGTGGAAGGTGTCCCTGCCCATGGCAGGGGATGGGACCAAGGTGATCTTCAAAGTCCTTCAACCCAAGCTGTTCAACAATTCAAAGTTTAGGTTTAATTGTGCAGCAAGTTCACATTAAAAAAAACAAAAAAAAAACAAACAAAAAAAAAAAAACAAACCAAAAAACCCAAAACAAAACAAAAAAAAACCAACCAAAAAAACCTATTCCATGTGCAATCTGGGTGTTGAGTGACCAAGTGAGCAGGGAGCACACACAAGGTACAAATTGCAGAGAGAGGACCCATGTGTGGGGAAGATGGGTTGGGCAATTCAAAAGGCTTTGCCTGAGCATTTCAGCTTCTGACTTCCACACAGGAGTTCTGTCTTTGCTAATAAGCTGAAATCTTCCCCTGGCAGTGAATGCTGGTATTGAGTCACATTAACTCATGCAGCTATTCACTATGTAAATTGGGGGGTTACCATGGCAACCTGCTGCATAAGACAGCCATTCTTGCAAGCCCAGACCTGTCTGATGTTGAACCCCGTGGTGTTCAGGATCTGCTTTGAGCCCGAGGAGCTAGTGTCAGACACGTGGTGGAGGGGACAATTCTGCACAGACACCCTGCTCTGTGTGCAGTCAGTGCGCATCTCTTCTTTGGCAGGTGAAACCCATAACCGGCTCTTCCTTTGCATGGAAAATACCACCCACACATTTATTTTTTGAGGATTATTTTCTTTTACATTGCAACTAAGGCAAATTATAATTTGTGACAATTAACTGTGACCTTTGATGCTTTGTAATGAGATAATAGGGTTTGGATTTTTTTATAGTGGGGAAAAAAATTCTTTTGTGATTACATTAATTTCTCCACTATATTCCTTGCCTATGTTTTGTACTAGTTAGCCTATCAGTCTTTTATTTTCGTTTTTTTTTTCCTGTTTTTACGTGTGTATTGGATTATGTAACCTAAAAATATGTATTCTATTTCATCTGTTAAAAGCTGTTTTTTGGGAGATGTTTTGTCCTTCTAACTCCAGGGGGGAGGGGGGCGGGTGCCTTCTGATAATGGCCCAGCCATTAAAACCAGGTGGGGCAGTGTTTCTTATCTCTTTCACCACCCCTCCATCCTCCAGGGGAACATGTTCTGATAATGGGCCATTAGGGCCCACCAATGACATGACACATTCCATCATCCCATTGTGAGATGCTCCACCCAGTGGAGGAGGACCCAGCTGTTCCCAGCTAGATAAAACCTGGGACTGAAGGACACAAGGTATCCGGGTTTTTTTCCACTGGATTCCCGGAGGAAGACTGGACCCATCTCGTCACCACTGGACTTTCTACAGGACCATCTCTACTCCACAGAACCACATCTGTTACTCCAGGAGGATTTATTTGGACTGCTTCCAACACCCTGGCCAACAAGGTGCCAGGTCATGTCCATGACTCTGTCAGGGTTTTTTCCAGGATTTTTGTTTGCTTCCTTGCTTGTTTTTTTTTGTATTACTACGCTTGTATTTTCCATTTATTTTAATATTCCTAGTAAAGAACTGTTACTCCTATTCCCATATCTTTGCCTGAAAGCCCCTAATTGCAAAATTATAATAATTTGGAGGGAAGGGAGTTTACATTCTCCATTCCAAGGGAGGCTCTAGCTTTCCTTGGCAGACAACTGTCTTTCAAAACCAAGAGAATTTGCCTTAGTCTTTGACAGCAATAACAGAAATCAGTTTTCCTTAGTTTCACTACTAATTTAATTTTTGGCTTATTTGAGGCAAACTGAGCAGATTGCATTTGTAGTCGAATATCACACAAAAGGCTCTGGAATGGTTAAACCAGAGCAATGTTGTTAAAGCACAAATGCTACACCATTCACACCTTGCTGCTTAAGAGGAGCAGTGTTTGTTGAAAGGCTTAATGCTTAGAGCTAGAGTAGCACTGTGATGTGACCTAAAGTTAATTCATGTTCGGTCTTGTGATATGTAATATAAAGGTAATTAGCGTTCGGTCTGAATTAAGCTCTGTAAAATATGAAGTGTATTTGGGGTTAAAAATTGAACTGTGAGAGGAGGACACGAGGGTTGAGAGACAGGGAGGGTCTCTGCTGGGAAGGCCTCAGGACAACCTTTCACTCAGTGAATAGAAGAGATGATTAGATAAACCATGTCTCCCCCGGAGTCCCCGGAGATGGACCTGCTAACGACTCAGCGATCAATACCAGATGGACATCTTATCTGTTCCAGCCAAGTTTACCATTTCTAAACACCACTGCTGAGCAAGCAATCACGACATTGTTTTACCTCAAGAACCTATTCAACCAACCAGAGACATGGACATGAATACCTGATGAAGCAACAGAAGGACTGGAGCACTAGGTCGCTCTCCACTCTCAGCGGAGGACTGTATAAAAACCAGCGGCTCAGGACACACTGTGTGAACAGGGCAGATTCGGAGCGATAGGGTCCGTTTCTGTGTTTACCCAGCGCCGAAACCCGGGGTTTGACACTGTTCCTTTTAATTGTGGCTGTTAGAGGCTGAATTTAAGTCTCGAAATAAAATTCTATATTTTGATTTATGAAATTGGGCTTGATCATTTATTACAGCACCAAATAGAAAATACAGCAGGCAACCAAACCACCTGATGAATTGGTACAGGGTTTACCTTCATGTTACTAATTTTTCTTTCCGGTCTGTGTACTTCCAGCCTTTACTGCGGAGACAGAGTGTTCCTGTGTTTTTCATTGAATTTGCTGTCCAGCTTGGGGGCTGTTTTATTTCCTACCCAACTGCAAAGTTTTCTTGTTAACTCCTTGTCCTGGGGTGACTGTGTATCCCCAATCGTCTGTTGGGTGCAGGGGGGAGGGCAAGCGTGGTTTGTTTTTCCCCAGGAAAACTCTGCTCATCAGAGTGACCTTGAAGCGGGGGAGTTGGAACACGGCAAGACGAAAGAAGCTCTGTTGTTTTTTTCCCCAGCAGTCAGTTAGTTTAGTGCTAGCGTAGTTAGACGCTGTAGAATAGCTGAAGCTTTTTGCTTTTTTTTCTTCTCTTTTTTTTGTCCTTTTTTTTCCTTCCTTTTTGCTTTTTTGCCCTCTCCTCGGAACTGTTCCAACCTCTCCGGACTAAAGACCTAGGGAAGCACCGGGGGCCTCCACAGGGGACCCACCCCACCAAGACCAGCCCTGCACATCTCCTTTTCTCCCAGCACCAGCGGAGATGGAGCGGCAGAGTACAGTGACTATCTTCAAGAGGAGACTTTCTTTCTTTAAGTTTGTTATCCCTCCGTAAGCGGCACGAAGCTCTTGTGTCCTGGGGTGACTGTGTATCCCCAATCGTCTGTTGGGTGCAGGGGGGAGGGCAAGCGCGGTTTGTTTTTCCCCAGGAAAACTCTGCTCATCGGAGTGACCTTGAAGCGGGGGAGCTGGAACACAGCAAGACAAAAGAAGCTCTGTTGTTTTTTTCCCCGGCAGTTAGTTAGTTTAGTGCTAGCGTAGTTAGACGCTGTAGAATAGCTGAAGCTTTTTGCTTTTTTTTTCTTTTTCTTTTTTTGTCCTTTTTTCCTTCCTTTTTGCTTTTTTTGTCCTCTCCTCGGAACTGTTCCAACCTCTCCGGACTAAGGACCTGGGGAAGCACTGGGGGCCTCCACAGGGGATCCACCCCACCAAGACCAGCCCTGCACATCTCCTTTTCTCCCAGCATCAGCAGAGACGGAGTGGTGGAGCACAGTGACGACCCTCGAGGAGACTTTCTTTAAGTTTGTTATCCCTCCGTAAGCGGCACGAAGCTCTTGTCATCGGGTATTGTGCTGGGAGTGCTTTGCCTGTTTAATAAACAGGTTTTTTCCACTTCTCTCTGGGGAAGTCTTTCCCCGAACCGGTTGAGGGAAGGGAGGGGGGCCCCTTAGGAAGATTTCTCCCAAAATCTGCCTGAAACCACCACACTCCTGTAGAGGTAAACCTGACCTCATCTGCAGAGTCCTGCCAACAGTCATGTGCCATTCCTGAATTGTGCTCAGCTCTTCAAACTCTTCAAACTGGCCACCTCAGTGGGTTTGAAGTTGTTTCAACAATCCCTTTAAGCATTTTGGTAACACAGGCCTAGAAACGCCTTCCTCTGCTGTGGTGGTGTGTTCTTCTTTATGCATATTTTTGTAAACCCTTTTGAATGGTTTGATCCTGTTTCCCCCCCTAATATGTTTGGTTTTACTGCAAGTTTTCTCCTCCCTTGCCCAGGTTGTCCATCACTTCCTAGGCCCACCTGTTACCTCATTTACATAATGTCAATCCTCCCTATTCCCTACCCCTTGTTCCAGAGAGTTCCCTGTCAGTCCTTGTTGTCCCAACTCCCTGCTGAAACCCCTCCCGGGAATTCCCCTAATCCATGAAGCCCCAGAGGTCCATATGACCCTTTCCCACTCCCATTGCCTTTCCTACAGGTTGTCATATTGTGAACCCCTCCCTAATGTCCTCCCAGTTGTATCTCTGTTTGGTTGAATAATTGTATCCTCCCCCTTTTCCTCCTCTGTTTAAAAGATGGTGCAGACCATGAGTTTTTAGTTTTTTTTTCGTCACTGACCCCCCTCAGGGAATAAAGTTCTTTGAGAAGCACACGAGAGACCCCTCCCTGGTCTTTACTCCAATCCTCAGTGCTTCACAACTGGTGCTGTAGAGAGCAGCCCTGCTGCTGCCAGAATCAGCAGCCCTGCTCTACTGCCACCTGAGCCCAATTCGGCCTGGGGGCAGCCACTCTCAGCACGGTCCGGGTAGTGTGAGCTAGCTGGGATTTCTCTGGCATCGTGTCACTCTGCTGAGGCTGGTTCTTTGAATTTGTCAAGTTTATTTTAGAGTGAATGTATTCTTTGCTTTCTCCTCTGCTCCCCCTCTCCCTCTCCCACAAGAAGGCTGATTCAGCATCTCACCCCTTTGGGAGTTATAAACCAGTTTCTTGTTTGTAGCCTAAATTTCTTCTTTGCTTTAATGCTGATGTGACAACACTCTCAGAAGCTTTAACAGCTTTTTTTTTTCTTTTCCTTCCCAGTGGTTTCTATCACTGAAGTATTTTCAAATTACAGTTGTTCAGTCAATAAATTAACTTTATTGTGTATTTAAGCTTATGCTTAAAGTAATTCTAGAATCCAGAATGCCAACAAATTTTGCCTTGATTTCTCAGCAACAAATGAGGTTGAGTCCTGAACCTCTGGTGAAAATAAGAGTGCTTGGATCCTCATGTGTAGGTACATTTCCTTGAGATTGGGGAGATGAACTGCTTGTTAGAGATCCTGAATAAAGCACCACCATTTCTTCTTCCCATCCCTCCTTCTCCCTCCCAGAATTATTTCCAGCCTTTAGAAAAAAATCCATGACTCCAAACAGTGTCAAGACAGAGAACTAAAGCATATAAGAGAAATCTCAAGAAGCTGACTATGGAAAACTGTGTCTCCTATCATCAGAACACAATAAATATGACCATCAGGGTTCTCAGTATTGATACCCAATTACAGTTTTGTATTAGCAGGATTTAATTATCCTTCAAAAACAAAGCTCTCTTACTGAACAAAAGCTGAGAACCTGGTTTGAGAGAAAACTCTAAACACATGAACAAAACTTAGTATTTTTCTGTTGAATTGATGCAAAAGAGTTTAATAATTTAATTTCCAATAACATGCTAAACCCTTGTTGTGGTTTCAGGCAGATTTGGGGAGAAACCCTTCCACGGGGCCCCCCTCCCCTCCCTCAACCAGTTCGGGAAAAGACTTCCTCAGAGAGAAGTGGAAAAAAACTGTTTATTAAACAGGCAAAGCACTCCCAGCACAATACCCGATGACAAGAGCTTCGTACCGCTTACGGAGGGATAACAAACTTAAAGAAAGAAAGTCTCCTCTTGAAGATAGTCACTGTGCTCCACCGCTCCGTCTCTGCTGGTGCTGGGAGAAAAGGAGATGTGCAGGGCTGGTCTTGGTGGGGTGGGTCCCCTGTGGAGGCCCCCGGTGCTTCCCCAGGTCCTTAGTCTGGAGAGGTTGGAACAGTTCCGAGGAGAGGGCAAAAAAGAAAAAAAGGAAGGAAAAAAAAAAGGAAAAAAAAAAGCAAAAAGCTTCAGCTATTCTACAGCGTCTAACTACGCTAGCACTAAGCTAACTAACTAACTAACTGCTGGGGAAAAAAACAACAGAGCTTCTTTCGTCTTGCCGTGTTCCAACTCCCCTGCTTCAAGGTCACTCCGAGGAGCAGAGTTTTCCTGGGGAAAAACAAACGGCGAGTCCCCTCCCCTTTGCACCCAATAGATGATTGGGGGATACACAGACACCCTAGGACAACCCTAAAATTCATAGATCTAAGAAAAATAAATTTTAGTTTGTAAATATCTTCAGCAACTTGGAGAGAACAACCTATTATACATGATTCTAGTCTTAAAAGACTCTCTGAAAATTATTTTAGACCCTAAAGTTCTGTGCAACCTTTAGTAGAAATTGCCGTGCCTTAGCTGCTATTGCATGCAGTGTTTTTTTAAATTTTTCTTTAAATTTCTGATGTGCTGCATTAAGCTGAACACGGTTAAAGGCTGAATGAGTGACAAATGCCTCTAGAAATTTTTAGAGAACTATCACTTTCACAAGGACACTTGAAAGAAAGCAGCTTTGAAAAGAAAAACGATAAACTTTAGAACATTGACTTTTTATTGAAAGAAAATGAAGCATTTCACACAGAAAAATTCTCATTTAGTAAAAGGATCAAATGTTCAAAGAGATGTACTTCTTTATCAGCAAGGCAAGTTCTTATATATTCATCTAAAACAAGGGAAATTTTGTCAAAAATAAGTCATTTTTTTCAATCCCTTAAATTCAAAACTAGCCAGATTTGCCTTTATTTTCGATGAGACTTAGTAGATGTTTGACACTGTTAACACTAAAAGCAAAAGGATGACTTTTTCAATTCAGGAATCCAGTCTTCCTCTGCAGATAAAAGGTTTAAAAGGGATATTTCTCTAGAGCCTCAAAAATATTAAACTCTGAAATTTTCAGCTATATGTTCAACTGTTTTCTGAACTGCTGCATTCTGTAAACGAGCACATTTTTATATTAAACTCAAGTATGTTAGACACAGACCTGACAGCTCTAGGTAGGGATCATTCAAATGATGATGGTCACAACTTAACTATTCTTTTGGCACAGCAGGGAAGGAGCAGGGAGGTGGGGGCTGCACCTTTGTGGGTTTCCTTCATGAAGGACAGCAGAGAGATGAAAGCGCACTGATGTATTTGCATTAAAAATACTTTTACCAAACCACAGGAAAGGAGCAGGTAAATAATACTTGAGTACTTTCCCAGCCTGATATTCATATTTCCAACTTAAATCTCCCACCTCTGATTAAATAGCACCACTGGTTCCATTAAATACGTATGTGGAATGAACACATTTTAACATTAAGTTCAAGGAGTAATTTTAATTAGAAAGAAGGCTCATTTTTGTAAAGCACAGAAAAATTTATTTTTCTTTCTTTAGTTTTCACTTTTAATTGGACATGGTTTCTATGAAAGTTATTAGCTGTTATGTGTAGTGGTGTGAGAGTGGTTTTATTAAGTTATTAAGTTATTTTGTAAGATTTTTGAGTTATTTTTGTAATGGTTTAGTCCACTGTACCCCCTTGTGTTTTGTAATAGTTTTCCCCTTATGAGTTAGGTATTTAAGCAGATGTTTTCTGTCAGTCATTCCTTCCCTGCACCTGTCCCTGTCAGTTCCCCCCCTCTCCTTGTGGTCACCCTATCTGTCACTTCAAGACCCTTCCCTGGATTCTGGAAAGATCCAGGAGAGGTGTCGAGTGATAGGCTGGTGCCCGGGGAATCCCCTCCTACCTTCTGTGATTTGTTAGTGGTTCAAAAGTTGACACCCCTGTTACCACCTCTGTATTCCCTGGTTGGCTGACCCATTGTCAGCCCTCCCCCGTTTATAAGTAGCTGTCAAGCTTTGATCTCTGCTCTCTCTGGGCAGCAGTAGGCTGAGGCGGAGCTCCTTGCCAGACTGTCTTGGTTTGAAAAGACTGGTGTATGCTAAGGAGAGGCAGGCCTCTCCAGGAAATGAGGAATTCAAATCCTTCTCTCCGTGTTATTATATTTTGGAAGATTAAAAAAAACCAAAACTTTTCAGTCAGAGCTATGGGGAAAAGGAATAACAGTCTTTTACTAGTAAATATAACAGGACAGACAAAAAAAACCAGCAGCAATTATAACAATAGTAGAACAGAACCAAGAACCCCGAGGGCAAACGGTGGAAGCTCCGGCGCTGATGGCTGGAAGCCGGGCGTGGTGGACTGTCTTCCGCAGGCAGGGGGTGTCCTCGGCAGGCAGAGGTGGCAGTGCCGGAGAAGCCACAGCGGCTGGACCCAGACTCACCCAAAATCCAGCAGGACAGCGAAGAAAACTCCGAATTCCTGGGTGCTCCAACAGATGGTAGAATTCCCAGGGCCAGACCCCTCCGTTACCCGTGGACTCCAGCAGCCAGCCGTGGCCTGATCGGTGCTCCCCGCGGAAGAAGAGAGCCGCAAGATCCCCCCACCCTCAGCTCTCTCCGGGAGCTTTTCTCCCTCCCCCAAAACTAAGTTATCAGTTCTTTTGTCCAGGTTAAGCACTCAGCACTTAGTCTCCTAGCAACTTGGGAGGGGGAAAAAATTCTACAGTAAACTTAACCCTCAACATTATCCACCCCGAATTTTTTCCCACACCAACATATTATATTGAATTTAAACCTTTAAATAATATACATATATATACACGTGAATATAAATACAGACACAGTCACAGTGTTCACCGAAAAACAAGGTCCCCTTGAGGTATGCAGCGGGTCTCTCCATCCTTTTGCATCACCCACCATGTTCAGCCAGGTCCCTGAGCAAAAACAACCCCAGGAGCAGGATTGTCTTTGCTGGAGGCAGAATTAATCCAAACAGTTTTTCCCAGCATTCCTCTCATGTGTACTACCGGAACTTTATCTCCATCTCTTGTTCCCAGGGGCTCAGATTGGGCGGGGCCTGCTCGGTTGGTGGAACCTCGAGTGTTCACTAACCAGGTGGCCTTTGCTAAATTATTCTCCCAGTTCTTAAAAGTCCCCCCACCCAGTGCCTTCAAAGTGGTTTTAAGCAGGCCATTGCATCGTTCAACCTTCCCGGCTGCTGGCGCATGATAAGGAATATGGTACACCCACTCAATGCCATGTTCCTTAGCCCAGGTGTTTATAAGGCTATTCTTGAAATGAGTCCCATTGTCAGACTCAATCCTCTCAGGGGTACTATGTCTCCACAGGATTTGCTTTTCAAGGCCCAGGATGGTGCTCTGGGCAGTAGCATGGGGCACAGGGTAGGTTTGAACCATCCAGTGGTGGCTTCCACCATGGTCAGCACATAGCGCTTGCCTTGGCGGGTTTGGGGAAGAGAGATGTAGTCAATCTGCCAGGCTTCTCCGTACTTATACTTGGTCCATCGCCCGCCATACCATAGCGGCTTCACCTGCTTGGCCTGCTTGATGGCAGCACACGTCTCACAGTCATGGATAACCTGAGAGATACTGTCCATGGTTAGATCCACCCCTCGGTCTCGTGCCCACTTATAGGTGGCATCTCTACCCTGGTGACCTGAGGCATCATGGGCCCATCGAGCTAGGAACAACTCTCCCTTGTGTTGCCAATCTAAGTCTATCTTTGACACCTCTATCTTTGCAGCTTGATCTACCTGCTCGTTGTTTCGGTGCTCCTCGTTAGCCCGACTCTTGGGGACATGGGCATCTACATGACGGACTTTGACAGGTAGCTTCTGTACCCGAGTGGCAATGTCCTTCCACTCATCTGCAGCCCAGATTGGCTTTCCCCTACGCTGACAGTTGGCCTTTTTCCACCTGTCCAGCCAACCCCACAGAGCATTGGCCACCATCCACGAATCAGTGTAGAGGCAGAGCTTTGGCTACTTCTCTCTTTCAGCAATGTCCAGGGCCAGTTGAACAGCTTTGAGTTCAGCAAGTTGGCTTGACCCACCTTCTCCTTCAGTGGCTTGTGCAACCTGTCGTGTGGGGCTCTATACAGCTGCTTTCCACTTCCGGTTCATCCCTACGATGCGGCAGGAACCGTCAGTGAAAAGAGCATAGCGTGTTTCTTCTGCTGGCGGTTGGTTGTATGGTGGACCCTCTTCGGCACGTGTCACTTGTTCCTGCTCCTCTTCATCTGTGAGACCAAAGTTCTCACCTTCTGGCCAGTTTGTAATTATCTCCAAAATCCCAGGGTGATTCGGGTTTCCAATGCGGGCGTGCTGAGTGATGAGGGCAATCCATTTGCTCCACGTGGCGTCGGTGGCATGATGGGTGGAGGGAACCTTTCCTTTAAACATCCATCCCAGCACCGGTAGTCGGGGTGCCAGGAGGAGTTGTGCTTCTGTGCCAATCACCTCTGAGGCAGCTTGAACTCCTTCATAGGCGGCCAAGATTTTCTTTTCTGTTGGAGTGTAGTTGGCTTCGGACCCTCTGTAGCTTCGGCTCCAGAATCCCAGTGGTCGGCCTCGAGTCTCCCCAGGCACCTTCTGCCAAAGGCTCCAGGACAGGCCATTGTTCCCGGCTGCTGAGTAGAGCACGTTCTTCACATCTGGTCCCGTCCTGACTGGGCCAAGGGCTACTGCATGAGCGATCTCCTGCTTGATCTGGGCAAAGACTTGTTGCTGTTCAGGGCCCCAGTGGAAATCATTCTTCTTGCGGGTGACCAGGTAGAGAGGGCTCACAATCTGGCCGTACTCAGGAATGTGCATCCTCCAGAATCCTATAGCGCCTAGGAAAGCTTGTGTCTCCTTTTTGCTGGTTGGTGGGGACATTGCAGTGATCTTATTGATGACCTCAGTGGGAATCTGCCACCGTCCATCTTGCCACTTTACTCCCAGGAACTGGATCTCTTCGGCAGGTCCCTTGACCTTGCTCTGCTTGATGGCAAAACCAGCTTTCAGGAGAATGTGGATGATCTTCTCTCCTTTCTCAAACACTTCCATTGCCGTGTTCCCCCACACAATGATGTCATCGATATACTGTAGGTGCTCCGGAGCCTCACCCTTTTCCAGTGCAGCCTGGATCAGTCCATGGCAGATGGTGGGGCTGTGTTTCCACCCCTGGGGCAGTCGGTTCCAGGTGTACTGCACGCCCCTCCAGGTGAAAGCAAACTGAGGCCTGCATTCTGCAGCCAGAGGAATGGAGAAAAATGCATTAGCAATGTCAATTGTGGCGTACCATTTTGCTGCCTTGGACTCCAGCTCGTACTGGAGTTCCAGCATGTCCGGCACAGCAGCACTCAATGGTGGAGTCACTTCGTTCAAGGCACAATAGTCCACAGTCAATCTCCATTCTCCGTCAGGCTTGCGCACAGGCCAGATGGGGCTGTGGAAGGGTGAGTGGGTTTTGCTGACCACCCCTTGGCTCTCCAGCTCACGAATCATCTTGTGGATGGGGATCACGGCATCTCGATTTGTCCGATACTGTCGGCGGTGCACCATTGAGGTGGCAACTGGAATTCGTTGCTCTTCTACCTTTAGAAGTCCTACTGCAGATGGGTTCTCCAACAGTCCAGGCAAGCTATTCAATTTCTTAATACCCTCTGCCTCCACAGCTGCTATTCCAAAAGCCCACCTGAGTCCCTTAGAGTCTTTGTAATAACCATTCCGGAGGAAGTCTATGCCCAAAATACATGGGGCCCCTGAGCCAGTCACAATTGGATGTTTCTGCCACTCCTTCCCGGTCAGGCTCACCTCGGCTTCCAACAGAGTCAATTCCTGTGATCCCCCCGTCACCCCGGCAATGGAAATAGGTTCTGTCCCCACATATTCCGATGGTATCAGCGTACACTGAGAACCAGTATCAACTAAAGCTTCATATTTCTGTGGCTCTGATGTGCCAGGCCATCGGATCCACACCGTCCAATAGACCCGGTTTTCCCGTGCCTCTCCCTGGCTAGAGGCAGGGCCCCTCTAGCACCAGTCATTATTCCCTTCCTGGGCATACATGATAGAGGTTCCTTCATAGGGATCTGACATATCATCCTCACTTCTATAATACCTGGCAGCCTGGTCATGTGATGTCGAGGCTACCTTCATCTTAGTGGGACCCCCTCGGTTAGTGTTTCTCTCCTTGAGCTCACGCACCCGTGCTGCCAGGGCAGAAGTGAGTTTCCCATCCCACCTTCCCATGTCTTCCCCATGGTCACGCAGAAAGTACCACAGGTCAGCTCGTGGGGTGTACCCTCTCTCTCTATCTGGGGGCTGTTGAGCTCTGACTCTGGGGCCTGTAACTCACACCGGTGCCACATGGGAACTGTTCCTCCTCATCTCCTCCCTCATCTCCTCCATCTCCTCTCTGAGTTCTTTAGCCATGGCAGAGACCTGAGCCTGCATTGGGCCACTGATTATACTCTCATAATTTCTAAGCTTGTTGGCTACAGAACCCACCGTCTCTCGGTTGTTATCAGGATGAATTGTTGCAATGTATGTGGCGTATTGAGATGGTCCCAGAGTTGCCAGATTCCACAGCATTTGCCCTGTGCACCTGACTTTGTCGGGGTCATTATCATGCTGTCCACCCCTCCCAAAGAGTACCTCCAATACTGCCACTTCTCTCAGCTGTTGGATCCCTTCCTCAAGGGTCTTCCAGCGCATTCTATGATGGTGCTCCTGCATTCTGTCTCTGTGGACAAACCTCTCCCGTACACTCATTAAAAGCCGCTCCCAAAGGGAAAGGGGCCCTGGCTCCCTTACGAATACCTGATTCACACCTGAGTCCTGGGTCAAGGGTCCCAAATTCCTTGCCTCACTACTATCTAGTTGCACGCCTGTACCTATAAGGTCCCAGACCCGAACTAACCAGGTTGTATAAGCCTCACGTCCCCGTCGTGCAAGATCTTTTTGCAGATTACGCAGACTTTCATATGTCAGGGACTCAGTGATGATCTCAACCTCTGACTCCCCTGTGGGTTGTGAGGGCCCTCCTTTCTTATCCTTGTTGCCTGGGTGCTCTGATTTCACCTTCTACTTCTTTGTTTCCACAGGGGCCACTGCTGCTGGCTGTGGCTGCCCCTGTGGTTCAGCTGGAACCTGGACGGTTGTAACGTCTGTGGGTTCTGCTGCTGCACCATCAGACTCTCCTTTGTCGGGGCAGGGGGAGGGTTTCCCAGCAGCTGGGGCTAATGAGCCTACTACAGGGGAAAGGTACTCCCTCAGCATCTCACCTATTTCCTTCACCGAATCTGGGTGGTTTATTCCTGAGGCAGGCTGTGGGACAGTGTCAGGCTGTGCGGCAGGGTCAGGCTGTGGGGCAGTGTCAGGCTGTGGGACGGGCTGAGGCTGTGGGGCAGGGTCAGGCTGTGGGGCAGTATCCTTATTCTCTAGGGTAGGTATCAGGGTGGTTATCCAGGTCAGTCTCCCCTTATCTCTAAATGCTAAACAGAACAGGCATACCAGCAACACCAGCCACTGTATGATGTCATTAACATTCAGAGATTTGAACCCTTCAAAGACTGGTGGGGTAGGCCCAAAGAGCTGGGTGAAGGGTTGTGAAAAAATTTCCCCCGGTGTCATTTCTTCACAGTGGGTACCATTGTTAAAGTAACTCCAGAAACACACAGTTAGTGTATGATAGCCCTGAATCCATGTGCCTGCCTTCCAGAGGAAATTAAAAATCCACGATTTCCTCACTTCGTTAACCCATATAGCAAAATGGATGACAGCCACAGTAACCTTAGTTACAGGGCCCATGTTTAGAAAAGGGCCTGCAAATGGGAGAAATACGGTCACCACCACATGCCACCCAAACCAGGGTAAGCCAGACCACATGATATCCAGTACACAACAATGTAGGCACTTAAGAACTGTTATTCCTTTTTCTCTCAATGCCCCACGATCTGGGCGCCAAATTCTGTCTTGGTTTGAAAAGACTGGTGTATGCTAAGGAGAGGCAGGCCTCTCCAGGAAATGAGGAATTCAAATCCTTCTCTCCATGTTATTATATTTTGGAAGATTAAAAAAACCCAAAACTTTTCAGTCAGAGCTATGGGGAAAAGGAATAACAGTCTTTTACTAGTAAATATAACAGGACAGACAAAAAAACCAGCAGCAATTATAACAATAGTAGAACAGAACCAAGAACCCCGAGGGCAAACGGTGGAAGCTCCGGCACTGATGGCTGGAAGCCGGGCGTGGTGGACTGTCTTCCGCAGGCAGGGGGTGTCCTCGGCAGGCAGAGGTGGCAGTGCCGGAGAAGCCGCAGCGGCTGGACCCAGGCTCACCCAAAATCCAGCAGGACAGCGAAGAAAACTCCGAATTCCTGGGTGCTCCAACAGATGGTAGAATTCCCAGGGCCAGACCCCTCCGTTACCCGTGGACTCCAGCAGCCAGCCGTGGCCCGATCGGTGCTCCCCGCGGAAGAAGAGAGCCGCGAGATCCCCCCACCCTCAGCTCTCTCCGGGAGCTTTTCTCCCTCCCCCAAAACTAAGTTATCAGTTCTTTTGTCCAGGTTAAGCACTCAGCACTTAGTCTCCTAGCAACTTGGGAGGGGGAAAAAATTCTACAGTAAACTTAACCCTCAACACAGACTCCCCTTAATAAACTACCTTCTACCCTGCCTAAAGAGAGACGACTCTTTTTCCATTGCCACAGTCGCAACTCCATCGGGTCCACTCGCTGGTGTGGGGAACCAAGAGCCCACCAGGAGCAGGTTACTCGCCCTACCTGTAACCCCGACCGATCCACGTAGTAGCAGTGCAGAACTGAGCTAGCCTGCACGCCTGTCAGACATGAGAGGACACTGCTATAGTTATGATATGTGCAATTTTGGAAAAGGAAAATGCATCTTCCCGTGAGTAAAGATAACCTACTAAAAGCATGAGGCCTATTGTAACTTTTGAATGCTCTCCATGAGAAAGAACCCCTTTATAAAGTGTATTATTTATGATATTATTAGTAAATTATACTTACTGTTGTTTTTTCACAATAGTAAAAATAGCACTGTAATATTAATTATTTACATCAAATGTCACATCACTCAAAGCTGACATTTTCATATGCTACTTGCAAAACTTAATTTGTTTTATAATAATGAAAGAAGCATTTGAGAGTGGTTTTTTTCTTACTGAAAAATGTATATAAAATATATTTAAAACTATGTGCAATAGACTTTACCCAGGACTTGAACAGTGCAGTTTAAGTGACTGGATTTATAAAAACGGGAGTAGGTTTTTGTCAGTTGGTCACTGGAATTTGCAGTTAAGCCTTGAAGCGAGCATAAAGAGTGAAGCAGGGAGGCATAAGAGTGCTCAGTGAGGAAAACTAAAAGGGAAAAAACAAAATAGACACAGGAGGAAAATATTGAAATATGTATTCCTCCCTTCTGTCTGCCTTTAATTGTATTAACAGCAAGGTTTTAACAGCAATCTTTTAATTTTCCCCCATTACAAAACAATGATGTTTATTCTGTACTCTGCTATATTAGTTTTATGTGGGGGTGACTTAATATGGCTTTTGAAATCAGAAGCCTCAATTCAATATGGATCTCACAGAGCACAGTCTGCATCCACCTTGAGTGAAATCCTGACCCAGTGAAATCAATGGCAAAATTCCCATTGACTTCAAAGAGGCTTGGATTTCACACCCAATCTCCTCTTCCTTTTTTCTGCAGCCTTTCTGCTTTTGCTAAATGGGATTGCTTTTCCCAGGTGGACCTCTTAATGCTATGCACAATGATAATTTCAATTTTCTTTTATAAAATGCTGCAAGTCTTCTAGGGAAAATTCTGTCTTTTCTTCTTTCTTTCTTTCTTTTTAGTACAATACTGATGTCCTCCATAGTAAGGCCTAAGTGCCATCCCCCGATCTCTTAACAGTGTTTTGTCTTTTTGTTTTTTACTCACAATTTAAGAAGGCATAGTTTTCAGAAGTTCACATGTTAAATAGCATTTGGCTCTATGTCACAGGAGCACAAGTTTTTTATGAGGACTTTGTTCCACAATGAATATTTATATTTACCCACAATTAATCTCACAGACAGCTAAACTGCAATGTGATTATAATTTCCACCTTACTCATAGCCTCAGTTCTGCTAGGTTTCAATCACATCATCTTCTTAATGCTTCTTTAAGAAATAAACTAGAATATTTTATGTTTATGTATTTGAAGCAGCTGACCACTTGTGTTATTTTTGGCATTCCATTTAAAAGCTGAATTCCCCATTCTTGGTTAAGTTTTTCTGTGAAGACCACCACCACATTTACAAGTGTGGCTGTTCCTTAATCAACAGATAGAAGGCTCTATTTATTGCGTGTCTAATGTTTTATCCTTCTCCCTAAACATTGCAAATATGTTTACGAATTAGGCCTTTCCTTAAAACTAACTACTAAATAAGGCTAAGCCATTTATTAGAAATGTTGGACCAATGTATACATTCTCTCTGCAGTGGTTGCTGAGTGTTTATAGCTTTTATCTTCTGTAAATATCATAAAACCTTTTTATAACTTGTTTACATTATGAACTATACATGTGATTATATATTAATTATATAGAAAAGGAGCATAGACTAAGCTCTCAAATGTCTGGAAGCTTTTTATGTCATCTAACATAAGAGATTTCCATGAGTTTGAATTGCTCACTCTTGCTTGTTCATCCAAGGCTGGTAAGTCTAAAACTTTCCCTTTTGAACTGAACATTTTTGGCATCTGAAATGCACATACTAAATAGCTAAAGAGAATAAGTGGATAACTCAGCAATTTGAATGCATTTATGGACACCTGACTTTGCCTATAATAGGAGTAGGTGTTGAACCCAATTATGGAAAACTTGCTGACTGCTCTATGGGCATGAAGCTCTGAATCAGCTGCTGACTGACAAGAGTCCCAAGTTCATCTTCCTGAAATGCTGCCCCTCTGTTAAACTTCCTTGAGAAAAAACAATCTTTTATACCTCTGATAGCAGCAACTTGTTTTCTTCTGGATCTGCTTGACCCCAAGTCATAGACACACCTAGAACAATACCTAGAGGTTGGGTAAGGCTTTCTGACAGCATCAGCCTTGTTTTTCATTTTAAGAATTCTCTTCAATTAAACAAAATCTGCAAATCCCCTGTTAAGTGAAGTGCTATCTATTCCTTCAGCATGAATTTCAGCTTTTTTTTCTTGTTTTTAGTTTTAAATTTTACCCAGTTTAAGGGATAGTAGCTATATACCTGCCATAATTTGGTCAATAATTATGATACCACTGTAATCACTTGCTAAGTAATTAATAGACTACCTTACAAGTTGAAAGTAGTTGAAAGAATTCATCCATATCTGTGCTTCTGGAAACATCTGCTCCTGTGCAATGGGAATTTTTTTGGTAGTAGGAAGTTATGTGGGACTGCTCAGAATTACTCCAGAACTGCAACCAGTAATACCAGCAGAAAAGGAGTCTGAAATATTCTATTTTAAATATATTATGGTTGTAATTTAGAGCAAACTAAATTGAAATTATGCTGTAGAATATTTACCATATTTATTTTTGCATTTTTGGTTTGTTGATGGGTTTTTTAGATAGTTTAACCTATTATTCCAAAACCACTAGTAACTGTGTTAGAAATATAAGATTTTTAAATACCTTCATAATAAATTCCATCAAAGATTGCTTCCTAAAATAATTATGTATACACTTTATTTGTTTTGTATTCACTGCTGTCTCTCTTTAAAGTTAAATTACAGGTTCTTAGCTGTAAAAGTCACACCAGAAAAAAATTTTTGGTAAGAACAAAAATGTACAGATTTACAATCTCACAAGGAATTCCTCTAAACTGTATCTGGCACAATGATTAAAAGTAATGCTTTTGTAGTTCATAAAATTTCAGTATTAGGCAATAAAGGATCCTAAAATTAGATACAAGAGTTTCTAGGAACTCAGACTAGCTAAATTTAACTAGAATGCAATTTATTTCTATTATGTGTTGGGGGAAATGTTAAAGAACTTGACCTTCCACCATGTAGCATGAAAGCATTTACTCCATTAAACTGAGAATATATGTTACAAATTGTTGTAGTGCATTAATTTGGTTTATATTGTATTTCATTTTATATTGGGTTTTGTAATGGTTTCTTCCGTACCCTCTGTTCTCATGGAAAATGTATCATGAGGTTTGTCCCTCTTCCTTCTCCCCGCCCATCCTCCCATGTCGGAATGTAATCCAACTCTGTTCCACTCCCACCTTGTCCCTGATTGGGTAGTGGCTTGTCCCTGCCTCTAGCCCCTTCCCCCTGGGTAAAAGCCCTGGGACCACGTGAAAATCTCTAGCTCTTGGGACCAGGACAGGGATGGGAACCGGACTGGGCTCCTGACCCTGCAGGGGCAGGAGCAGAGACTGAATAAAGCCTTGATTCCCCCCAGACCAAGGGCAGACTCTTTCCTTTTGCCATGGACAGATGCTTGCTCTCTCTAAAGGAAAAGGTTTCCAGCCTCTCTGGGATCTTTTGGGAACCTGAAGGGAAAATTCCTTCCAGCATGGATTTTCTCTCAAGCTAGCCGAGGCAAAAACGGAGCACGGCCTCCGAGGGAGTGAGAGCCATGTCATCAAATAGTCTGTATCTTCCTCCGAGACATTTAGTTTTGCCAGCATTTACTTTAATTGGAAAGAAAAGGAATTCTATTAGTAAACTGGAAACACAAATAATGTGTCAGGATTATGAAACATCAGGTTTTCTGATTTTTGAGTATTGCAGTTAGAAGGTACCGTGATAAAAACTGTCCTTATTCATAGATATGTGCTTCCATTTTAAAAAATCATGTTTTTCTTTTTGAAGATTTATTACTAATAAATAGAAGTTGGTCACTATTTTATCAGCTTGTCAGTGTTCTGCCGTTTGGGGTTTTTATGCTTTTGAAATACATGAAATCTGCCATTATGAACCATTTACCCTTTGAATTTGTTATTAGTTTTTAAGTAGTAATTAAAAAAAAGATATTACAATTTACATTTATTGTTCTGTAAGAATATTGGAGTAAAGTAATGAAAAAACAAGTTCCATGGTAATTTTTTTTCTTTTCCTGCAAACATAGTAAAGTGTAGAGACGAATAAAGAATCAAACTGTATAATCAAATTTAGATTAGTTTCAGATACTGGTGCACTGCTGTTAGGTGAGAAAATAGTTTTTCTAAAGGATAGGATGGTGCAATTTAAAATCAAAATACTGTCAGTCACATTTGCTTATGACCTGGTAGGAAAATGGTAGCTGCCACAATATCTGCCAGAAACTCTTTGATGTTTCATAGGAAACTATTTTGTCATTAAAAGTTGTATTGATTTCTCAAACTCACATTAACGTTGCAATTTAAAGTCTGTCATGGTGAGAGAATTATGCACAAACCCAACAATGGCTGGAAGGTTTAGCAGAGTTGAGTGGAGAGAAGGAGTCCTTTAATGTGCTCCATGGACAAGCTCGATAATCCTCAAGAACATTTCCCTCTTGCCCAAGTCTCTAATCCTCTTCCAGGGCTGACTCAAGTGAAATCCAAGGAGCTCCAAGTCCCTGACCACAGGGAAGGCATTTTCCCTTTCATTGTCTCCACCAGAAAAGAAAGATGAAGTGGGAAATCAGGAAAACAAGGAGGCCAAATGATTTCAAAGGTCAAACAAAAAGAGAATGTCAAGGATCCTCCTGTGAAGCTTTTTGAAGTTAATCAGAGGGTTGGCTTGATATCTGCCAGCAGTTCCACTGACATTTAGATGGGCCTTTGGCTTATGTCAGGTGAGGAAGCTCCGGTTTGTTTTATAGCTTTCCATAGGTTTGTGTTCTTAACACATTTTGAAATGTCATTAATGACTCTCTTTGTATTTCAGCAGTCAGTCAAATCATGGGGGGGGGGGGGGGGGGGGGGCGGGGCGTTTAAGGGTTTAAAAGTGACTTTTCACATACCTAAATGCAGCATCTACATAACAGGACAGTTTA
The DNA here is from genome assembly GCF_015227805.2 of Hirundo rustica. NCBI lineage: Eukaryota > Metazoa > Chordata > Aves > Passeriformes > Hirundinidae > Hirundo > Hirundo rustica. Next base: position 15,298,026 of record NC_053487.1, on the reverse strand, counting down.
GATAGCTTAAAAATCTTCAGAAAGATAGTAATGTTTATCCACACCTGGAGTTCAGATTTCTAATGAGCAGTCACATAAGTTACAAAAATTTTAATTTAAAAATATTTACTTATTACTCTCTTCAATTTGAAAATAAGGTTACTGTGTGGCCAAATTGAGATCCAGTGTGTCAAAATGGTGACACTGAATGAGATCCATGAGGTAAGGGCAGCATTTCCTGTATTTTAATGAGTTCTTTAGGTTTGAATCTGGAACCTACTAGGAAAGCTTTAAATTAAGATGATGGATTAAAGGGTGATTTAAAAAAAAAACAAACATGGGGAACAGCCAGAGTCAAACACCTTCTTCACAGAAATAATGGTGAATGCTCATTTTATTGAGGGTACACAGGGTTCTTTTATACATATATCATTCTAGTGCATAAGCTGTTCACACGGCATTTTACTACATGTCATTGGCTATCTCCTCATGTCCACGAGCTCCAGGCGGCTATACTATTTGCTAGTGTTATCTGCATAAGCATTCCTTTGCAGTTACCTGTTTACACTTTGTTGAAAGGCCAACAGCTTGTTCCCAGGCTCTTCGTCCTGGTTCTCAGGCTCAACGTCCTTGACAGTGCTAAAATAACAGAACTTTCTCAGCAGTGTAAGGCCTCTCTGTGTCTATCTCCAA